>NW_025870921.1:0-5266 GCF_002878395.1 Capsicum annuum
TATTTTCTAATTTTTCTAAGTGATGGAAAACTTTAAAAGATAGTGTACCTGGCCTATCTCTTAAATCATTGTCACAAACACGATGAAAAAATTGTATTGAAAGTATTTAAGGCCACAAGATTTCAAACTACACAAATAAAATATGCTTTACTGAAATTAGCAGAAGTTAGTGAGGATCCAAAAACTAAATATGAAGTTAGTTTCTTAGCAACACATGAACTTGAAAATTTTGAACTTTTATTGGGTGTGACTATTTGGCATGATATTTTATTTGCAGTTAATTTAGTTAGAAAATCCTTACAATCAAAAGATAAGCATATTCATGTTGCTATAGACCACTTAAGGGGTTTAATTTCCTTTTTTAAAAAATATAGAGCAAAGATTTGTAAGTTCTATGATTTCTACTAAAAAAATTGCATTTGAGATGAATATAGAACCTGAATTTCGTACAAAACATGTACTACATAGAAAAAATAATTTGATGAGACTGTTAATAATGAATTCAAAATATCAAAGGTCTCTCATAGAAGTTTGGCTTTAGGCCCCCAATACTGTTGAGCCGTCCCTGTTCATATCAACTTAGTTATTGTAAAGGGAGCCTTTGAGTAACTAGTAACATTGCTGCTATGTGACCAGGAGGTCACAGGTTCAAGCCTTAGAAACAACCTCTGACATAAAAGCAAGGTAAGGCTGCGTACAATACACCCTTATAGTGGGGCCCTTCACCGAACCCTACACATAGCGAGAGCTATAGTGCACCGGGATGCCCTTTTTTATCAACTTAGTTGTTGTGACAATAGCAATTTAATTAGTAATTTGAAAATGTATCATGCATTGTCTACTCACTCCCCCCCCCCCCCTTTTTCTTCATCAGCCTACCTCTACCTTTCTTATAAACTTTTCCTATTAGCCTCTCACACCTCCTTAATGGTAAATTCACGCATCTCTTTTTCACATACCCAAAATATCTTAGTCTTGCTCTCCTTATTTTGTATTATATGTAGGTCACACCAACCTTTCTATGTATAACTATATACATCATTCCTAAATAATTCTCTCTTCTTGTATGTCCACATATCCACCTAAGTATCTTTATTTCTAAAATGTATGCATTCTTAGTGTGCTAACACTCTCTCCCATACAATAAAATATGTCAAATCATCACTGTGTAGAACTTACCTTTATGATTTCATGACATATTCTTATCTACCAATACGCCGAACGTGAGCCTATCCATTTTGTCTGCCCCACTCCAACACGATGTATGATAACATCATCAATCTCTTCATTTTTTTTATTATAGACCCTAGCTACTTGAAACTTCCCTTTTGGGAATGAGTGTGTATCAATCTTTACTTTTCCCTCTATCATGTGTAATATCACTAAGCTTGCTCTCCAGTACTCTATTTTAGTCCTGTTAACCTGAAGCCTTTAATTTTTAGGGAATTTCTTAAGACATAACTATGTGTTCAAAGTTCAATAAAATTTCATTTGCTAATAACACATACTATGTCACTGCTCCTAAAATATGTTGTGTCAGCTCCACCATCACTTAGCCACCTCCTAGTGTAACCTGTCTTGACAGAAAAGCATTTTGAGCCATCTACCATTCTTATTACTAGGTCTTCATCGTACATGTCCTAAATTACCTTAATGTATATCACAGGGACACCGCTAAATATAAAGATTTAGAGAATGAGATAAAAAGAATAATTTTATTAACTCTGGCAGCAAGCTTCTAAATACAGAATATATGACTAACTAGACCTAAAGTGCAAGCCACTATCTGCACATTATATATAGCTAACTAACTAAAGCTAACTATTCCTAAATATGCTCCAAACATTAGAGACTTAGTCAAATTATAACAACTAGTAACAAGAGGTAAATAAAGATAGTTAATATACCCCCTCGAGTTAAGTAAGGAGCAACAATTCCTAACTTGGAACAATACCTAATAAAGGCTGATTTAGGCAGTGGCTTGGTGAAGGTATCAAAAAGTTGATCACAAGCATGAGTATGAGTAACATGACCTCGATGAGCGTGAACCTGATCACAGACATAAGCAAATTCTTTCTGCCAAGGAATTGATAACAAATTTAATCATGTATGGATGGTTTCCAGTGATTATGATGTCGTCAACATAGATAAGCACATAAATAGTTACAGCTAAATGCTTCCATACCAATAAAAAGGTGTTTGATTCTGTTATAACAAAGCACAGTTTAAGCAGATGTTCACGCAGAGCATTATACCAAGCCCGAGGCTCTTGTTTGAGGCCATAGTTAGCCTTGTTTAGTCTGCAGACATGATTTGGAAATTAGGGATTAATAAAGCCTTGAGGTTGAGACATAAAAACTTCTTTATCCAATTTTCCTTGTAGGAAAGCAATATTGATATCAAGTTGATAGATTGGCTAATTGTGTTGCATAGGTATAGATAGCACCAATCTTACGATTGTTGGTTTAACAATATGACTGAATGTCTCATGAAAATCTAATATAGGATACTGTGTAAACCCTTTTGCAACTAAACGAGCTTTGAAATGATCTATAGAACCATCTGCTTGTTTGTTGATCCTATACAACCATTTACAGTCCACAACATTTATATTTTGCGGCATTGGTTCCTAAGTCTGATTTTTTATTAAAACATCATATTTTACTTTTATCTCTTGTCTCCACTCTTTATGTTTATCAGCCTCTTTGAAGGTTACAGGCTTGGTGTCAAATGGGGCAGAAAAGAAAGATTAATTTTAGGATTCAAGATATTATTCTAGGATTGATTTATAATAAGATTTGAAGATGGTGGTGGAATCGAGGTAGCAAGTATTGAAGGAGAGGGATCAAGTAATTGGTTTGTGGGATTTGAACCTTGTTAGGTTGGCAGGGGTTGAGGAGTGGCTTCACTGGTGGTTAGGATTAGTTGGTAGGATTGCAGGTTTGTGCATTGATGGTAAGTGAGCAAAGGCTTAGGTGTAGCAGTGTCATGCGTGGGAGGAGAAGGGGCAGGAAGTTGATTAGAAGAAGGAACATGGAGATGTGTATTACCTGATATCTCTAGAGCTACTAGTACTTGGTCGTTGCTATTAGACTGAGCATTGCTAGGGGAATAGGTGTTATTGTTGGGGTTGGACTCTACCTGGACTGAAATAAGGGATGGAATAGAGAGAGGAGTAGTTTGAGTTGTTGTTGGACTGTCCTCTTTGGAGTCAGTAACTTCCCAACTTAATTGGGAAGTATTTTTCATAAATGGATGAACAATTGTTTACATGAAATTCTTTTTTGTTTAAAATTGAACATCGCGACTGATGAAAATTTTGGATTGGACGGGGTCAAAGCATATGTAAGCATGGTGTGTCTGAGAGATACCTAAATACACATATGGGGTGGACCAGGGTTCAAGATTATTTTGGGTATAAGGTTTAAGCCATGGGTAACAAAGACAACCAAAAACTTTTAATGTGTGATAGTAAGGAGATCAACCAAATAATTTTTGGTAGGCTGACTCATTATTCAGGATGGGAGTGGGAAGTCGATTAATAAGGTAGACTGCATATTGACAGGCAAAAGATCAAAGTTTATAGGGTAAGGATGCTTCATAAAGAAGGGTTTTAGCAGTTTCAAGAATATGACGATGTTGATGTTCAGCTATGGCAACATGTTATGGTATGTAGGGAGGAGAAATTAAATGTTCAATGCCATGTTTTTGAAGATAGGGGTGAAGACTGATGAATTCACCCCCTCCATCTGTATAAAGTGAAGAAATTTTTGTTTTGAAGAAATTTTCTACTAAAGGATGAAACATTAGAAATATTGACGCAACCTCACTTTTATTTTTAAGTGCATACAACCAAGTATATTTGGTATACGGATCAACAAAAATGCAATAATATAACATTTTGTCGAGTAACAAAATGGGCAATGGTCCCCATAAATCACGAAAGATAATCTGGAGAGGAAAATTACTGGGCAAGGTGAGTCGTTGGAATGGAAAATGATGCACTTGATTAGAAGAACAAGCATTACAAAGTTCAAACTTTTCTTTGCTAGCAACAACAGGTAAAGAAAATTTTCTTAAAATAAAATTTAAAATTCTAGAGTGGGGATGACCGAAACGACAATGCCAAAGTTGAAGTGGGGCTTTTATTGAGGCAAAGTGAATGAAGGGTTTCCTGGATGGCAAATATTTTTTTCTTACTAAATTTAGGGGCTGAGTGTAATACCCTGGGAAATTTTTCGATGAAATTTTGGGCATAAACGTGTTGGGTTCTATCTTCTAGAATGAATTATAAATTTTCCATGTGGAATGTCTTAGATTATGACCCACCATTGCGTAGATTATTGAACAAACTTTCCAACGATATATGGATCATCCATAACGGACACCCGAGCGACGAGTAATGAACATTCCGATTGAACTGTGAATAGTAGTAAACAGTAAAACGTGCAGGAAAACGTACTGAGGCCTGACGTATTTTTTCTACAAATTTAAATGATCATAACTCTTTGTACATAATGATCTGGGTGATCTACTATATATCAACGGAAAGCTCTGCGAGCCCTCTTTCCAATGAAATTGGTTTCATCAAATTTGTCTATCGGACCAAAATGTTATGGTCGATCTACTTCAGCCTACCAAAAGTAAATTTTTGAGTCAAGTTCAAATGATCATAACTCCTTGTACACAATGATATGGGTGAGATATTATATATCAGCGGAAATATATGAGAGTCCTCTTTCTAATGAAATTAGTTTCATCCAATTTGGATATCGGAGTAAAACGTTATGGTTGATCTACTTCAGACTATCAAAACAGTCCACCAAAGGACAGATTCAAGAATTATTTAATTTTTAGGGGTGTTTTGGTCATTCCCCCTCACCCAAAATCCGTCCAAACCCTATATTAAAGTTTATTAGAAGCATTATATGTCATATTTCATCAAATTTCCTCAAAAAGAAAACCCTAAGCTCCTACATCCAACTTCAAGAACCTCCAAAGTTCACCATTAATTCTGCAAATTTATTCAAGATTCCAAGTTCCTAGTTCAAGAACTCCAAGAACCATCATTCAAAGGCACGATTAATATCTCAAAAATGAGTATCTATCTAAAGTTCATCATTCAAGGTATGTGGGGTTTTTCAACAAGAACTCTCTTTCGTTCTTGTGTTCAAAAGTAATTTTCTTTATAAAGGCATGATTTTTATTTGATTTTTACGAATTTGAAGCATGAACCCATATCTTATGATGATTATTATGAAATCTT
>NW_025870922.1:0-1785 GCF_002878395.1 Capsicum annuum
GGTGACACCCTGGGAAGTTCACTTGTTGCATCCCTTCCTCTTTTTTTCCCTTAAAATTCGGTTTAATTTTGCCGGTTCGATCGGGGAATCTTTTTGTTTTTTCTGTTGGCAAAAACGAGAAAGGAGGCGAGGCGCGGGGGCGCGCGTGGGGGGTGTGACGGGCAGCGCAGAAGAAAGAGGCTTAATAGAATTTGGAGTGCTGGAATGACGGATGCGATCATACCAGCACTAACGCACCGGATCCTATCAAAACTCCGAAGTTAAGTGTGCTTGGGCGAGAGTAGTACTAGGATGGGTGACCCCCTGAGAAGTTCTCGTGTTGCATCCGTTCCTATTTTTTTTCCTGTAAAATTTGGTTTAATTTTGCCGGTTCGATCGGCGAATCCTTTTGTTTTTCCTCTTGACGGAAACCAAAAAGGGGGCGAGGCGCGAGGACGCGTATGAGGCGCGTGACGGGCGGCGCAGGAGAAAGAGGCTTCATAGAATTTGGAGTGTTGAGAATGACGGGTGTGATCATATCAACAGTAATGCACCGGATCCCATCAAAACACCGAAGTTAAACGTGCTTGGGCGAGAGGAGTACTAGGATGGGAGACCCCCTAGGAAGTCCTCGTGTTGCATTCATTCCTTTTTTTTTCTCCTTTAAAATTCGGTTTAACTTTGCCTGTTCGATCGGCGAATCTTTTTATTTTTCCTCTTGACAGAAATGAGAAAGGGGGCGAGGCTCGGGTGCGCGCGTGCGGGGTGTGACGTGTGGCGCAGGAGAAAGAGGCCTAATAGAATTTGGAGTGCTGAGAGTGACGGGTGCGATTATATCAGCACTAACGCACCGGATCCCATCAGAACTCCGAATTTAAGCGTGCTTGGGCGAGAGTAGTACTAGGATGGGTGACCCCCTGGGAAATCCTCGTGTTGCATCCCTTCCTATTTTGTTTTCCTTTAAAATTCGGTTTAATTTTGCCGGTTCGATCGGCGAATCCTTTTGTTTTTCCTCTTGACGGAAATGAGAAAGGGGGCGCGTGTGCGGGGTGTGACGGGCGGCGTAGGAGAAAGAGGCTTAATAGAATTTGGAGTGCTGGGAATGACGGATGCGATCATACCAGCACTAACGCACCGGATCCCATCAGAACTTCGAAGTTAAGCGTGCTTGGGCGAGAGTAGTACTAGGATGGGAGACCCACTGGAAGTCCTCGTGTTGCATCCCTTCCTTTTTTTTTTCTTTAAAATTCGGTTTAATTTTGCCGGTTCGATCGGCAAGTCTTTTTGTTTTTCCTCTTGGCGAAAACGAGAATGGGGGCAAGGCGCGGGGGCGTGCGTGCGGGGTGTGACGGGCGGCGCAGGAGAAAGAGGTTTAATATAATTTGGAGTGCTGAGAATAACGGATGCGATCATACCAGCACTAATGCACCGGATCCCATCAGAACTCCGAAGTTAAGCGCGCTTGGGCGAGAGTAGTACTAGGATAGGTGACCCCCTGGGAAGTCCTCGTGTTGCATCCCTTCCTATTTTTTTTCCGTTAAAATTCGATTTAATTTTTCCGGTTCGATCGGCTAATCCTTTTGTTTTTCCTCTTGACGGAAACGAGAAAGGGGGCGAGGCGCGGGGGCGCGCATGCAGGCTGTGACGGGCGGCGCAGGAGAAAGAGGCTTGATAGAATTTGTAGTGCTGAGAATGACGGGTGCGATCATATCAGCACAAATGCTCCGGATCCCATCAGAACACTGAAGTTAAGCGTGCTTGGGCGAGAGTAGTACTAGGATGGGAGACCCCTTGGGAAGTCCTCGT
>NW_025870923.1:0-1913 GCF_002878395.1 Capsicum annuum
ATCGTTTGGTTTGAAAACAAGTTATACCGGGATTAGTTATATTGAGATAAGTTATGATGGGATTGGTTATGCTGTGATTATTTTTTATTGAGTGTTTGGTTTGCTGTATTCAAAGTAATATGCATGGTATAATTTCTAGGAATAAATTGATTGATTACCAAAATACCCTCCATCTTGTTTAACTTATATATATATTTCTTTTTAAGCTTTAAATATTCTTTCTTAAAATTTTTTATTATTTTTTAGAGAAATTAAAATATATAAATAAACATAATTTATATATTTTACAACCATTTTGAACGGTAAATGCCTTTATACTTTCTAAAATATTTAATTGCGGAAATAGACTAAATTATGCATTCAAATCATAGTACGAATAATAAATTATAATAAATTTAATTGTGTTAGCTTGAGAAATATAATAATTTATGCACTCAAATTATAGTTGCTTCACAGAAATATTTTTAGTAAAAATTTTAAATTATGCACTGAAATTTTAGCACTCAAATTATGTGTATGGAAGTGAAAAATCAAAGAATTTAAGGGTAACATTGTCATTTTATGATTTTATCCCATGTAAGAATAATGTTGGGATTGTTATCCCATCAATTGAGAGGATAACTTATCCCAGAACTAATTATTAATCTCGGAATAAGTTATCCCTAATATTTACAACCAAACGACGGATAAAAATTTTTATATCGAGATTATTATTTTGTCCCAGAATTATTTGCAAACGAAATGGCCCCTTAGTTTATAGCTTTCCAAGAGAAACAGCTTACCAGCTCAAGCCTGCTCATACAGCTAGCCTATAATGCTTTTTATTAATAAATTCATTATTCCAGTACACTAGATTTAAGAATTTCAGAATGAATTGTAATATCTTGTTCATGTATTTCTATTAAAATTCCTATAAATAGTATAATCTGCTTAGCTCCAGAGTTCAATCAAACCAAAGGCCTTTACCTCTTCTATCTTTACCTCTGCCACTAGTAGTCATATGACCTATTCTCGTCGAAATAACTTTCATTTATCACTGTTCGCTTTAACTTTTAAAAAGGGTTAACTATATATCTTAGCAAATATAAATTTATAATCATCTTATTTAGTTTAAGTATCAATTAATTACAATTATAACTCCTTTTTAGCTATTGATTATTTCTAATTATAATTTATAGTTTCTCTCATGTATTTTCTATTGTTTTCCTTTTTTTTCTTTTCAGTTTTTTTCTTCATTTTTTTGTTGTTTTCTCTTGTTCTTCTTCTTCTTTTTTTTTTTTTTTGTTTTTTTTCTTTTTTTTTTTTTTCTTTTTTTTTTTTTATTTTTTTTTTTTTTTTTTCTTTTTCATTTTTTTCCTTTTTTTTTGTATTTTTTTTGTATTTTCTATTACTCTTTTTTTTTATATATATATTTTCTCCTTTTTTTCTTTTTTCTCCTTTTTATTTGTGCAAACTAGCAAACACAAATACAAATGTGAACTATAAAATACAAATATAAATGCAAACTATAACATACAAATACAAATGTGAACTATAACATACAAATACACGTGTGAACTATAAAACACAAATACTAATGCGAAATATAACATACAACTACAAGTGCGAACTATCATTTATATTTTTTAATTATTGAAAAGGAACGATTATTGATTCTCTTTCGATACAAATAAATACAAATCACATTTTTATACAAATACAATATATACAAATACATATTGTATTTGTATTTTTAAAATCATTTGTTTCATTTATTTGTAATTGTATTTGTATCAAGTGATATTTTTTTATTTACAAATATGAATGATAATTTTGATATATAAATACAAAATGGTACATTTGTATCAAATGATACATTACATATTGAAATATTTTAGAATCAAGAAAATACAATTAATGCATTTATTTGTTTG
>NW_025870924.1:0-2180 GCF_002878395.1 Capsicum annuum
TTTTGTCTTGCAGTCCTTTTATCTTATATTCAGTTTTAGGGTTTACTGGGGCCTTGTTCTAGTTTATACGGTTACTTGACTTAGTCATTTGTTAGATATTTTCACAGACAGTTGTTTAGAGGTTAATCGATGTTGAGGGAACCTTATCTCCCCGTTATTGTTTCTTTTCATATTTATGACCATGTTTCCAAATTATTGTGTTTTTTCTCATTATTTTGATCATATGAATTAGGTGCATGATTACCAGATAGATAGGGGTGTTTCGAGCCTCAATGGTTCGAGATGCTCGTCACGGCCAGGCCCCGGTTCGAGTCATGACAAGCTTGGTATCAATGCACGATTCATGGTCCCAGGGAGTTTGCCAAATCTTGTCAGGTAGAGTCTTGTTTATGGGTGTTTAGCGTGCCACACTTATAAGTAGGAGGCTGCTAGGCGTTTAGGAAATGTTTCCCTTCTTTGTGATTTAGTTCGTGCGTCAGAGTCTGAACTGTCCCCTAATCAATGATCACTTGTTTTTCACAAAAAAAGTTATTCCTCCCCATCGTATCGTCAATCAGAATGCTCAGGCAGATGAGGTCCGTCCCACCCATGGGATGCGGACCCGTAACAGGGCTTACACTCCAGAATTTGTCCCTACTCCAGGAGTCCCTCAAGTCCCGACCAGTCCACCTCGAGCTCCGTGGACTAATGCCAACTGTCCCCCAACTGCTCAGGGAGATATTTCAAATGTAGAATTCAGACGGTTTATTCATATGCTGACATAATTAGTAGCTAACCAGGCTCAACGATCGGAAGGTGTTGGGTTTGCATCTGTTACGTCTGAGGCTACTAGAGTTGGACATTTCATGAAAATGAACCCACCTAAATTCACTGGCACCAAGGTGGAGGAAGATCCACAGGAGTTCGTGGATGAGATAGAAAAGATCTTTAAGGTGATGCATGTGGATGAGGTTGAGGCCAGCCTCTTAGAGGGACTACGACCTTTTACGCCACAGAAGTTTGAGGCAATAACAGGTCTCTGATGCCCTTAGATGTTCTGGGTGGTACGCGCACTACACTGATGTATTCAATGAGTTTATAGCCTTGGCCGACAGGCCTGGGTAATCATTGAAATTTCATCGTGATGGGGATAGATCATTGTAATTGTTGGTCTTCTACGATGAATTCCTAGTAAGCGCGAGTCATCAGCTCACGTTGACTACGTCCCTGCCCTTTGTACACACTACCCGTACTCCTACCGATTGAATGATTCGGTGAAATAATTGGATCGTGGTGACGTGGGCGGTTAGCTGCCCGCGACGTTGCGAGAAGTCCATTGAACCTTATCATTTAGAGGAAAGAGAATTTGTAATAAGGTTTCCGTAGGTGAACTTGCGGAAGGATCATTGTCAAAACCTGCACAGCGGAACGACCCGCGAACGTTTTTAACAACTGGGGAGTCCGCGCGGGTGGGGTGCTATGGAACTCCATACAAGCGCCTCCCCCTCGTCCCTGGCGCGGAAAGCGCCAAGGAATACTTAAATCAACAGCCTACCCCTCATGCCCCATTCGCGACGTGCGTCGGGGGAATCTATGCATCTTTTGTAAACAAAAATGACTCTTAGCAATAGATATCTCGGCTCTCGCATCAATGAAGAACGTAGCAAAATGTGATACTTGGTGTGAATTGCAGAATCCCGTGAACCATAGAGTACTTGAACGCAAGTTGCGCCCAAAGGTTTAGAGATAAATGTGCTCTCACTTATCCTACTAGATATTTTTCTCCTTTGGAAGATGAAGAAGATTTAGTTGGGAATTCACTTGATCACCATTCAACTGATAGCTACCTCTCCCGCAGCCCCAATAGTAGCTCAAGTATGGTCCCCGATTCGACATTTTACTATTTGCATACTTCCTTTCTTTCCCTCAAATACATAAATTAAAAAATAAGACAACTCTGAACTTGGATTTAATGCATCCATGCTTCTAATAAATATGATGCTTGTTTTCTTCCAGAGGACAAAGTGCTTGCTGAATCAGTGGACTCTGTTGATGATGAACCACTCTTTCCAGAACCTGATAGAGATCTTTCAGATTGTGAGACCTCATTATCCACCAGGAGGAGTTGCAGAAAACTGATTCATAACGTTTCTGGAGTACTCAGCAAGATTGATCAGTTAAAAGGAAGCAAATTCAGCTAC
>NW_025870925.1:0-1046 GCF_002878395.1 Capsicum annuum
GGGGGGGGGGTTATCCATAAAGTTTTAAAAGGGTTTTTTCTTTGTTTTGGACCTCGACTTTAACCCATTTTCATGTGAATTTTCTCCTGTAGACTCCTATAACCTTGGGGAAAGTGTTTTTAAAATAACATTTCAATTTTATCCTTTTTATTTTCAAACCGAATAGGGGCAATACAAGTATCATTGGCTTTCTTTTAATGCGTAGATGTTATATTTCAATGTTGTAATTGATTCTGAGGCCATTTGTAATGGGAAGGATCCGTGTTGAAGTATTTTGGGTCGAGTTTTCATCATTTTGACGTAGGTTATGGCTTAACTTCTTTTATATTGACCTGGGTAGTTAATGAATAAGTAAAGTATGCTACGTGTTGGGGAAAATAACTATGAGACTTATATTCAAGATTAATTATACTATTGTCTACCCGTGTTGGGCCTTATATGTTGTTGTTAACTTGTGATATCTGATATTATGTGTTACCCGTGTGAGGAGATTTATTTCACATCATTGTACTTATCTGTGCATCTAAATGTCTTTATTCAAGATATGATTCCCGTATGGGAGCTTATTTTTCTAATTTAAGCTTTAATTGAGCATTGGTTGCTTTTATCATGATCAAACACTTATTTAGGGGTTTATATGATATTAATGGTGTCTTGAATGTATATTTATTCTGATGATGCCTAAGTGGAGTTGAAAATAATCATGAATTATGGACATATTGAGTTGATATTTGAGTTCACTTGTATATATATATTTTGTATTGGATGGATTGGATATCATTATTCGAGTTGCTTTTGAGCATTATATGCTTATTCCACTATATACATTCATGAGATATTGGTACCACTAAAAAACACTATCTTTACTAGAAATGGCATTTTGAAAAACTTTAGGGGATGTTATTTGCTAGCAAGGTTGATTATAACATTTTAAAAATCCTTGGCCAAGGTTATTTGCCGGCAAGATTGGTTATGACATTTTGAAAACCCTTGGTCGAGGTTATTTGATGGTAAAATTGTATTGAGATTGAGATATGACACACATC
>NW_025870926.1:0-4338 GCF_002878395.1 Capsicum annuum
GTGCGGAATATCTTAGATTATGACACACCATTGTATAGAGTATCGAATAATCTTTCCAACAATATGTGGATCATCCAAAACGGACACCCGAGCAACTAGTTATGAATAATCCAATCGAACCGTGAATAGTAGTGAACAGTAAAACATGCAGGAAAATTTACTGAGGCCTGGCATATTTTTGCTCTAACTTTAAACAATCATAACTCCATTTACATAATGATCTGGGTGATCTACTATATTTCAACGGAAAGCTCTGCGATTCCTCTCTCCAATGAAATAGGTTTCATCCAATTTGTCTATCGGAGCAAAAAGTTATGGTCGATATACTTCAGCCTATCAACTTCAAATGATCATAACTCCTCGTACACAATGATCTAGATGAGATAATATATATCAACGGAAAGATATGAGAGTCCTCTTTCTAATGAAATTGGTTTCATCCAATTTGGATATCTGAGTAAAACGTTATGGTTGATCTACTTTAGACTATAGAAACAGTCCACCAAAGGATAGATTTGAGAATTATTTGGTACTTAGGGGCGTTTTGGTCATTTCTCCTCACCCAAAATCCGTCCAAACCCTATATTAAAGTCTATTAGAAGCATTATATGTTATATTTCATCAAATTCCCTAAAAAAAAACCCTAAGGTCCTACACCCAACTTCAAGAACCTCTAAAGTTCACCATAAATTCTGCAAATTTAATCAAGATTCCAAGTTCCTAGTTCAAGAACTCTAAGAACCATCATTCAAAGGCACGATTAACATCTCAAAAACAAGTATCGATCTAAAGTTCATCATTCAAGGTATGTGGGGGTTTTCAACAAGAACTCTCTTTCGTTCTTGTGCCCAAAAGTTATTTTCTTTACAAAGGCATGATTTTTATTTGATTTTTATGAATTTGAAGCATGAACCCTTATCTTATGATCATTATTATGAAATCTTAATGTTTATGATTTTGAAAGATGAATTTACATGTGTGGAGATATAAAGCATGAATCTTTAACGATATTTATCATGATTTTGATATTTGAGTCGTGAATCCCCATTGGAAATTGTATTTTTTAGAAAGTATGTGTTATAAGCACGTTGATGTTGAATATTTGCGATATTTTGAATGATTTTACCTTTTGGTCTTAATGGAGTTGTTTTGAACTCAAGTGTGAAAGAAATCCACAACGTGGTTGATTTTGATAGATGGGAAGCATCATGACTCCCAATGTATATTTATATATTACTAAAATTGTTTTGTTATGGATTGTCTTTGAAATGATCTGAGCTATGTCTAGGAGAAATCTTTAGCACTGAGTGGGAGGTATAAAGCGACCTTACTTCCCTAGAACTATGTGCCCCTGTAGGAGTGAGCCTGAGGCAGATATATAGAGTGATCACTAGTTTGTATGGATTTGATATCGATAGTTCTACTCCAATGGCAAGGATAGGACGTCTCTCCCCAACGTGGGTTTTACGTTGAACTCCATGTAGCTCACATGGTTTATGTCGGTTATAGGATCTCCCAGTGTGTGCGTGTTTCCTTGTGTCTACGGTGAATGGTGAAGTAATTTGAAAGTGGAATTGTGAAAGTTATTCTTTCGAAAGATTTAAATGATATTTACATTATGAGAATTGACATTCTTGATGACCTGAAAGTGATTAACAAATTATATGATGACTCACATGTGTTAGTGTACTTATTTCATCCTTTCATGATTATGATGATTTTCTTCGGGCTATGTGAGTCTTTCATACATCCTGCATATTTCTTTTAAATGTTTATGATGATGATGTTTAAAAAACTGCATACACCCCCATATCTTCAAATGTGGGCTGCATTTTCTCAGAATGTAGGTCCAGGTTCGACAGTGATTCTTCGGGCAAGATGTTCTACATCCTCTATTGTGGTGAGTCCTCATGTTCTGAGGACGTGATGTTTGATGTTGGTTTCACAGAATTGTTTACATTTGATAACTGAGTATGAGTCAGTTGGGGCATGTCTCAATGGCTCACTGGATTTATTGATTTTCTTAGAGGCTTGTCAGACTAGTATAGATGTTGAGAGTTGACTAATAAGTCGTATTTTGTTATTTTTCAGAAATTCTATTATTCTTGGATGATGATTACTTTGTTGATATTTGAGGGTTATTTATGGAAACCCCATTGATTTTGTTGAACTGAATAAAAATGGCTCAAAGGGTTAGCTTGGGGCTACTCGTAGTCTCAAGTACCGTGTGACGCTCCAGGACCCATTTTTCGGGGCGGTACACTATGATAGTTTTACCCAACTGGGTAGAGACTGTGGAGGGTTCTACTAGAATTTTGGGACTGATGCCGAAATAAACTGCTATATAAGGAGTAACAAAAAACAAAGAGGCTCCTGGGTAGAGCAAAGTGTAAACATACAAGTGAAATATCGGTAGCATACCACTGACGACATCGAGGGAATTTTCTTGATCCTGTTGGGACTGAAGAGCATATAGTCTGTTTGGGCATTGCCCATTAGTGGCACTGGAGGTGGTACCTTGCTAATTTGGGAGATCAGATTGAGCTGAGGAACAGTTATGCTGGCTTCGTGGACCAGGCTTAGGACATTATCGAACTCTATGATCTAACTCGGCACACCCATAACACACATTACTATGAGCTTTACATATACCCTTATAATATTTGACAAAACTCTGACAAGGGGGATGGGTTCGGGCACTGCTGACACCACCCTAAGGTTTTGGAACTAGTGCCCTATCTCTAAATTTAGCGACCGGAGCACTGGCTAAGAGAGGAACTGGAATCAAAGACTTTGGGTGGAACTAATAACGGTTACCACCCTCTAACTTAGGTTGAGCTAAATTGAGATTACCTATTCTTTCTCTCTTATTTTCTCTCTTTCTTTCTTTTTTTCTTTCTTTCTTTCTTTCTATGCTTTCCCACCTCAATCTGCTAGGCATGAATCATATGACTGGGTAGTACAACAAACTCTTGATTGCTCTGAGCTACTACTAAATTAGATAAAGTGTGAGAGTCGATTATGAATTCAGAACGAAAGACATGCTCGTCCAGGGAATCTGCCGAAATAGGTAGAGGCGCCGACTGATTTTCGGTTCTTCTTTAGTTAGTCCTTTCGGGAGCCATGTTCTGTAATGAAAGGTAGAAAGGATTAGATTGGGAGTTAAATTTGAGTACATGCTCACTGGTACTACATGAATACTGAAAGAGGGGAAACTATTCCATAAATATCTCAGAGCCTCTTGTCCATAAGTGCGGTGCATAACACGCCTATGTACAAGACTCTACTAGATGCGGCTTTTCATACTTTCCAGGAAACTGTTGAACCTTAGGCTCTAATACCAGTTTGTAATGCCCCGAGTCTGGTACCTAGAATGCTACACGGTGCCCATTACCCCGAAGGACTATAAAATAATCCATGACTGATATTTGTAATTGAGCACTGCATGATATACTGTATAACTGCGGAATATAAGTTGTAAAGCCACAAGTTTAAACACTGTAAAACGTTTGATAAAATAATAGTTGAATGGGGTATAGAAATTCCAAAAACTAACATAAACTATCTGAACATACTGTAGTCTAAAAGCCTTTAAACTTTTTGAAAACTGTAGAGTTGATGGGACATGTCCCTAACGACCTCTGTACTATTGAAATAAACTAAGTACTGAAGGAATAAAATAATCAAATAATAATATCCTCAAATGATGAGGACGTACTACTGACTCTAACTGCTAAAACTGGTATGCTCCTGATGCTTTGGAGATCATCCTTCTGAACGTATGGTATAAAAACACCATAGTGCAAATACGTCATTACGATTGAATGTCCTGGTAATCAAGTGAGGTAGGCTGAATACAAAGGGTTCATAAGCATGAACAATACTATCTGACTGTAAAACATGAACGTGAGAATATATACATGGATAAGTAACTGAAATTGAATATGTGGTAATTCATACTACTGAGTTTGAATACTGATAACATCAGCTACTGATAACTGAGATAACTGATATTGAGTGACTATATCTGATAGTTTAGATTTTGATAAAACTAGTTGAGTTCTGTACTGTACTGTGTAACTGTATCTGATAATCCTAACATCTAAAGAACTATTTGAGTTTTATTACTGAGACTGAGTGATTGTATCTGACAGTCCTGATCCTGTAATTAAAACTATGGGAGAATTGATCAAACTGACATGCCTCTAATAAGCAATTCTAGCTGAGTTGGGGTCCAATCCATATCACCAATTAGAAGGGTGTCAATACCACGCCAGTGGAAAAGACAAGTTGTGAGTGACCCTCATATGAGAGTGTCCCAAAAGGAAAATGATAGGA
>NW_025870927.1:0-5199 GCF_002878395.1 Capsicum annuum
TTTTGCCGACCACAATTTGTGGTCGGTTTTCTGTGGTCGGTTTTTGCCTTTTTTTTAGTAGCGGAGGGAGGAGGGATGACTGGATGTGTCGTACTAGGTGGGGGGCATGGGGCGTGGGGAGGGGTAGATGAAGAATAGAAAGATTTTGGGAGTTTTCTTTTTAATTTGTTGTTCCTTTTTTAAAATTAATTATTTTTTAATTTTTAAAAATATATTTAAAATAAAAAATGTTAACTTCCCTCGCCAATACGTATTTTTTCAGCTCACCAAATTAATGCCACATATGCTTCAAAAAGGTTTAAAATATTGAGTTTTATTGAGTTGAGGGATTCAGATGACAAAAGTCTAAGTAGAGGTGTTCACTTTACAAACTTGAATTAGTACAAAGGTCCACAAGACCATTTCTCCTTGTCATTAGTGAGCTGCAATTGACCAGTCTCCGGTGGTGGAGGCTGGCCAATGGTCGGCCCTAATTTCTGACGTTGATTGGTGTAGGCAAACTAGGGATTTTCCTATTTTCTTAGAGCATTTTTTTGGTTCTGAACTCTCCCATTCAATGTCATGTTAATGATCATTACCAATTGACTGCAAATGGCATGTACTCAATGATGAGGAGCTATAATGCATTGACAGGACAACAATGCAAACTATAGGAGGCCAGATTCATTGGTCGACCATTCTTCAGCCAAAGCATAGATTTTTCATATGATTGACATATCAAGAAAGGCTACTAACAAAGAAAAGGCTTGCCAGATTGAATATTTCAGTTGCTATTATTACATGTGAGCTGTGTGAAAAGAGCAAGGTAGAATCTCAAGAGCACCTGTTTGGAGATTGTGATTGGATCAAGAAAGTGAGAGATGATTTGTCAAATTGGCTAGGCTTGCAGCTAAGGCAATAGGGGGTTCAATAAATCACTTATTTGCTAAGGAGGCACCGGAGGAAATTTCAGCAAGAGGTGTTGTTTGCTATTTGGAGTGCTATGCTCTACTACACATTGCAAGCAAGGAATTGGACTATTTTTAGGAAGACTATTGTTAACACTAATTTTATAATTACATAAGAGTCAAAAGGAGACTAGAGTAAGATTAGAGAGTATAAAGGCCACAAAGAAAACTCATCAATACTTCACAGTTTACCCAATAAAAAAGCTAATACCTTCAAAACCATGGGATTTTTTTGCAACTTATCCTTAAAATTATTCTTCCCAATTTTTCATGTTGATTTTGCTTCTCAGGTTAAAATCAAGAAGCTAAAAGTTAAAATAGTTTCTACATATAGTAAGTTTGCTATTATCAAGGGAGCTAAATTTCCATTTTGCTTCTTAGGTTATATTACATCAATAAGGTCATAGAATATTTTTTCCTTCTTATTATTGCATCTAAATGATAAGATGCAAAATTGAATAATAGAGGCAACAAACTTAAATGCTAGATTGATTACAAAACTCAAGTTGCACTCGTCATGTTCCTCAAGATTTTGATAACCACAAATTGTAGAATGATCGAGGAATATTGTTTAAGATTTCATTTTTCGTTTTGTTTATTTTCTTAATTTTCACGTTTTGTATTTATATAGTATGAATCACATCTTTTCAATTTATCAAGATGATAATTTACCCACAAATAATTTAAGTGAAAATACTAAGCTTATTTTGTTTTTCACTTTAATAATAAATAATAAACCTTTGCAAATAAAACATTAGAATGCAATAATATTTAAATGGTATTTTTGTAAATAAACAATATCTTCTTAGAAATAGCACAATGCAATAAATTCTTAATACATCGAAATCAAACATTGGTTAAGAAATAAGCGCAATACCACTAACCCTATCACTACTAATCCAAGCATTATCAATCCTAACATTACTAATACATTCTATTTAGTGTGCAATCCATTACTCCATCGATCCTCTCAGGAGAAGAAGCATCGACCTGCGCCTTTTAATGAAAAATTCAAAAAAAAAAAAAAGATTTAGAGGGCTAATAATGTAAGAAGTTATAATTATAGTCTTTAATTCTATCAAATACATAATATTTGAGGAGATCTACCAGTTCAGTTTTCAAGGAAAAAAAAAATACAAAAAGGCATACATTTGTTAAAAGAATAAAATATAAAGAATAAGTAAAAGATAAATAAATGATTTTTTTGTACCATAGGACCATTGATAGGCAAACAGTCATTTTCATTTCTCTTAGGAGTGGCTGGTGGAATTGTTGCCATAGTTATTGCAATTTGACAATTTAAAAAAATTATTAAAAAGAAAAAAAACCTCAAAATAGGAGATAATCATTTAAAGTTTTTTTCCAATATTAAGTGAGATTTCGTAAATATGATTTGGACGCCTAAGAATGGAAGTCAATTTGACTTTTTAAAAAAATGAAAAAGATTTAATAGATATAAATAATCGACAAATTTGTGAGACAATTGAAATTTTGGGGATATGTTTTGGACGCCTAGAGTGGAAGTCAATTTGACTTATTTTTTAAAAATAAAAAAGATATAATATATAAATAATATGTCTAATTTGAGAGGAAATTAGAATTTTCTAAATATGATTTGGACACCTACGAGTGGAAGTTAATAAATGAAAAATATTTAATATATACATAGCGAGTCAAATTTGCGAGAAAATCAAAATTTTGTAAATATGATTTGGATCCCTAAGTGTGGAAGTCAATTTGACCTTTTTTAAAAAAAATGAACAAGATCAAATATATAAATAACTGGCCAAATTTGCGAGGAAATTGGAATTTTGTAAATGCCATTTGTGTTTCAGAGTGGAAGTTAATTTGATATTTTTAAAATAATAATAATAAAAAATTAATAGATAAATAACCGGTCAAATTTATGAGGAAATCAGAATTTTGTAACTATGATTTGTACAACTAGGAATAACAGACAATTTAATTATTTTTTTTAAGAAAATCTTAACACATAAATAACCTCTAAAATTTGCAAGCGAACACTCATATTTTTAAACATGGTTCGAACACCTACGAATAGAAGACAATTTAAAATCTTTGAAAAGGCTTAATACATAAGATAATTCATCAAACTTGTAATCAAATTTTATTCAATCATTCAAATTATAGTTTGTTCAACTTACGCATCTGAAATACATGATAAAAGATTCTTATCAGGTACTATCAATATAAATTTTGAAGAAAAAATTTCGTGTGATCTTAAAATATGTCATCTCCTTTAATTATACACGTCATCCGATCCTCAATTAAAACATCTTTGAGATTATACGGCTTACTAAAATTAACTTTTATAATTAAATAAAGTGACATTTTTGAAGTAATTAACTTATCTGTGTAATGGACATTTCAAAATATGCAAAAACAAGTTTTCAAAACTTGAACCAAAAGTATCTTGTAGGAATAATTTTATCATAAGCTCATGTGGTCAATTATATTGAAATAAATTATAGTCTAGATATCTAAACAAACTTTATCGCAAAAATTTGAGTAGCTATTGATGTATTAAGCCTTAAAAAGGGAATTCAACAAAGTTTAAAGTTTTTCCACATGTGTTCAAACGTTTTCCCTTTTTTGTATCTCATAATAATCATGTACAATTTTTATTCTTATATAGGTTCACTTTTAAAATTAAACCAATGGATATAAAAAGTAGAGTAAAAAAATTGTAGTTACTCCTGTTATAACGTAATTAAGAAATGCACTGTTTCGTAAAAATCATACATTTTTTAAGCAGATTTAGAGAGAGTTTAAGCAGGTGTTCAGTCATATAACTTGAAGCTCATGATTATGATTTGAAATTTCAAGTTCCTCACAAAGTAAAATTTTAGTTTCAAGTTTGTGAGTACAAAATCTCTCTCTCTATATACACACATATAAACTTGACCGAAAAGTTTATATTTTATATTAAAAAACACTCATAATTTTTAAATTTGTAAAAAGAAATAAAGACACATTCTACGATTGATTATATTAAAAAATAACTAGTTGTTACGGTTGATTTATTGTATCCTTTCTTTGTCAAATTATGTATTCTTTAAAAATTTATAATTGCATGTACCTTAATTAAGATAGTATAATAGTTTTCACGATAGTACAGTATTTGAAATTCAAATTACTTGTCCAAAAAATGTTTTAACTACAAATCAACATGTATAACTTCAAACCTAATAATGTAAATTACTTGTTTACAATAACGTTTTATATAACTTAAATGACAAAACATGGTGTTACAATTTGATTTTTCTAATCGGCTTGAAGCATATAATCTCATATTCCATCTAAATAAGAGTATAGTACAAGAATTATAAAGTTCAAATAATGGTCAATTTTTCTCGTCAAAGAAGGTAGAATCATCAAAATAAAATGTAATGACTTGATTTTTCTTTGGTGATCTACATGAAATATTTAATTTTGTGTGAGTTGACCATTTTACAACCCTCACCCCCTTGATTTCTTTGTGGTACTTCTGGGGTGTGGGAATGATTGGCACAGTTTTCAATGCATTTCAGTGTAAATTATGAGAAATTATGATATTTGGTGTCTTAAGAAGCCTTATACCTGACTTCGGACAATATCTATTGATTTGTGCATTAAATGGCAAAACGGACTGTGCCAGCAGATTCAAAACGTCGAGTTAGGGTGGTAACGTGGTTGGTGTTGTTTTACGACTTTTAAATCTCATTTCGACCCTTGGTTTGAAAGATTGTGAAATTGAATTTTGGGGGTCAACTTTGTGAAAATGATATTTTTTTTAAAAATCTAATATCGTCATTGAGTTCGGAGCATCGAATTTCATAGGTAGCATAGTTCATTTGCCTTCTCGGGATTCCGGATGAATCTCGAGTGTCACACCCCCTGTTTTTCACTGCGTACAACCCCGCTAGGGAGTTGGTTTTAGAGAAAATGGGTTTTTCCAATTAAAGTGACGTTTTGAAAAGGGATTACTTTACTTACAGAGTCCCCACTTGGAATTGAGTTTGGGTGTTCCAAGTCACCTTATGGAATTCCTATTCAAAAGGAAATGACTCTTCAATTTTTGTTTTTCGTCTGCGAATTAGAAATCCGGATAAGGAATTCTGTTGACCGAGGGGAAGGTGTTAGGCACCCCTCGAGTCCCGTGGTTTTAGCACGGTCGCTTTAATGACTTATGTCCGGCTCAATTAAATTTTTTTTTTTTTAGGATCTATAATATTTGTTAACCTAAAAATTG
>NW_025870927.1:5299-5738 GCF_002878395.1 Capsicum annuum
TTTTTTTTAGGATCTATAATATTTGTTAACCTAAAAATTGTTTGCCTCCCGCTTTTAATTTATTTTGAAATTATTTATTATATTGACGTGTGGCTTACCAATAGTAGTACTTTTCGGCCTCACCACAAATTTTGGCACGTTTCTCGCGCCTTTATGGCATTTATGAGTCGTCCCTATTTTCCTAATCTAAATAAGCACCTAATGGGTTTAAAACCTACCCAACCTAATTCAATCGGCTTTAAACGGTAGGTTAATTTATTATAACGAATGGTCGGTAGCAGGGCTTTCCAACTTCATCGTTAAATTTCACTTGTATCTTAAATATTAATTATTTAGAGGCTAACAACCTAACTCATTGTTTTATGAATTCACTCCCTTACAATATGTTTTTGCTCTCTTTTATTTTATCAGATATGATAAGTCTTGAATAGGTAAAAAT
>NW_025870928.1:0-609 GCF_002878395.1 Capsicum annuum
TTTAAGGGAAAAAGTATCCGGATTACCATGTTAATAGTGACGGAAGAACATATTATTTAAGAATAATCTAGTATATAGTAAGCTAAGATGACTATATTTTATGAACATGGTTGAAGGGAATATTTTGAAAAAAACAAATTTATGAAAATGAATGATAATATATCTGATGTGATGGTAGATAAATTCAAGATACTTATTTTGTATGCACTTAGAAATATAAAAGTAGCAGATATAAGAAAAATAATATTAGAAAAAGCTTTTGGTAAAAATTACATGACTAGAATAAATTAGATACCACAACTACCTAACTACTCTTATAAGTACTTACGATGATAAGTTACATAAAATTTTTAGGAAAAGATATAAAAAAAAAAAAATGCAGTTACTAGAAAAACAGATAAAAATAATATAGATAAATACATGGAAAACAAAGATATAAAATTTCTTAATAAAAATATGCAAAAACTACTAAGGCTAAAACAAACAACTACAAAATATTATAATTTTAAAAAATAGATCATTTAGATTATCTTAAAGTTTTAATATTATATATACTTAAAAACATAGAAATTATAGATATTAAGAAAATAATATTAGAAGAAGTAATAA
>NW_025870928.1:709-1086 GCF_002878395.1 Capsicum annuum
TTTAAGGGAAAAAGTATCCGGATTACCATGTTAATAGTGACGGAAGAACATATTATTTAAGAATAATCTAGTATATAGTAAGCTAAGATGACTATATTTTATGAACATGGTTGAAGGGAATATTTTGAAAAAAACAAATTTATGAAAATGAATGATAATATATCTGATGTGATGGTAGATAAATTCAAGATACTTATTTTGTATGCACTTAGAAATATAAAAGTAGCAGATATAAGAAAAATAATATTAGAAAAAGCTTTTGGTAAAAATTACATGACTAGAATAAATTAGATACCACAACTACCTAACTACTCTTATAAGTACTTACGATGATAAGTTACATAAAATTTTTAGGAAAAGATATAAAAAAAAAAAAA
>NW_025870929.1:0-1028 GCF_002878395.1 Capsicum annuum
CTATCATGTATTTATTTTGGGCAAATTAACCATAATTAGGAGTTTCTTTTGTAGATAGAATTAATTGTTAAGGAGTCCCACATGTATATGATAAGGATTTTATTTTTGGAATCCTTTTCTTAATTTATGAATGATATAAACCGTTGTGTGTTTATTTTTGGCAAATTAACCATAATAGGAGTTCATTCCTAAAGATATCATATGAGTCCAAGTTATGGGGAAATAATATATTCAATAACCTCAAACCAATCACACTTCTATAACTTTGAATTTTGATAAATTATATTTAAATTAAAAAAAAAAAAAGTTGCACAGTGGGTGCGGATATCTGACGTATGAAATAGATTTATTAGGTGTCTAGTGAATCTATTTTTCTGTGTGCGTGGATATTTCTTAAATTTTGTTTCAATATCTTTTAATGATTTACTTTTTTTGTAAGATGTATTCATTAATTGTTTGGTTTATTATTTTATCCTGTAGTAATTGCAGAGTTACAAATTTCTGTATAATATTTTATCCTAACTGTACTGTAATATATATCTAATTCTAGATTTTCAATGTTATTTATTATCTTGTGTTGTTCTTCTCGTAGTGAGTTTTTTAAATTATATAAACTATCACATGTACTTTTTTCTAAATTTTCTAAGGTTTTTTCTATCCATATTAATTTTTTTTTAGATTTTCCATTATTTTTCTAATTCGGTTTCTATAATTTATTTCATTATTTAGATTATCTCGATTTTCTCTAGTTTGTCAAATATATTCTAACATCTCTTAGTCTGAATAATATCTTTCTAGTTCGAAAATAATAAAAAGTTGGGAAGAAGCAATAGGAGCAAGAATAAAATTTTTACAACAATGGTATAGAAACTTATGTGAAAAATATAGAGAAGAATTAAAAATGGAAAAAACATTAATAAGAAATTTAACATGTTGCAAAAATAAAATAGCACCCCAATTTGGACGTGAAGAAAGATATTGTAAGAAAAGAAAAAGACATAAGAAATATAAGAAATATAAAAAATCAA
>NW_025870930.1:0-1554 GCF_002878395.1 Capsicum annuum
CTTTCTCTACGATATTCCTTGGAGGATGGAACTTTTCTGTTGACCTAACTTTCCAGTGAGCAGATTAACTATGTATTTCTAATATAGCGAGATATATGTGGGATCATCTGACTCTTTTAAGTTTTGATTTAGAGAAAAGACATCTTTCCCCTCTAACTTGTCCTCTCAACTCACTTTAGCACTTAAACTTAACTTCCATTTATTTACCCCTTAACAACTTTCAAGTGAATTAAATTTACCCCTATGACTAACGTGGCAAAAAAAGAAAAGAAAAGCGAGTGAATTTTTTTTTTTTTAAAAAAGGGCCCACTACTTCTTCTTCCTTACAAATCTAAACATATAGAGAGATGGGATCCATTATTGTAATGCAGTGCTTGCACCCTAAACAATTTCAAGAAGGAAAAAAGAAAACACAAATTCAATAAACACAAATTTCAAACATTATGATTTTAATTTCACAACAAACACAAATTCAATCGTTAAAAAAAAAGTGAAACAAGCAGCTGAAAAACATCAATCATCATCTTCCTTTCACCTTTTTTCAACCTTCTAAAACATTTCTCTAACAAAAAATGGGTTTTCAGATTTGATATGGAGGAACCCGAATCATGACCCGAAATTCATATTTCTCTCTTTTTAAGACAAAAAATCTCACATCCTTTTCGCTTATTCCTCATCAATCGATCACAATTAGCCAAAACTTACTTTAGTTACAGTAATTTAGCCAAGTTGTTTGAAGAATCCCGTGGTGGAAGAAAGAAAATTTCAACGTTCTACAAATCTGAACATATAGGTGTGATTCGAAGGATATGTACGTCAATGGTGGTCGTTGGGGGAATTAATATTGTAATTTTGGGGTCCGTCAATGGAGATGTTAATGGCAGTGGTGGTGTTAATTTTGTGCGTATATTCTTTTGTGGGTTTGTTTTAATCTTTTTCTGGTGAGTTTTTTCGGAATATGTCGGAATAAAGAATTTTGAATTGGGACATGGTAATGTTATTGCATTGTTATTTCTTGGATTGGTGGTTTGATGAAGGAATAACTATTGGTAATATGCTTAAAGTTTGAAGAAGATAGAAAATGGAGGAGAGGGGAGAGGTGGGGTGGTTTGAAGAAGATAGAAAGAGGGAGGGGCTGCGTTGGCAGGGTAGGAGACGGGGTGGGCGGGGGGTTGTGAAGAAGAAAGAAAATAGGGGTGGGGGTGGGTGGGGGTGCCTTTTAAAATTTAATATCTATATAAAATATATATATATATATATATATATATATATATTTATATAAATGAAATAGTAAATATATATTTTTTATTTTTTTTAAAAAATATATAAAAATAATGAATGGGAAATTATTTTTTTTTAGAAAAATCAAATTTATTACGTGGCAATGATGTGGCTCCGACGTGT
Organism: Capsicum annuum; assembly: GCF_002878395.1. Lineage (NCBI taxonomy): Eukaryota > Viridiplantae > Streptophyta > Magnoliopsida > Solanales > Solanaceae > Capsicum > Capsicum annuum. The sequence goes on from NW_025870930.1 coordinate 1,405, forward strand.
CATTGACGTGGCGTTGGTGTGTAGGCGAGTGTAACACGCTTTCCGTTGTGAGAGTGGTATTCAATTTTGAGGGTGAAATTAATACACTTTAAAGATGTTGGGGGGGGGGGGGGGTAAATAAACGGAAGTTAAGTTTAAGTGCTAAAGCGA
>NW_025870931.1:0-1513 GCF_002878395.1 Capsicum annuum
AGCATAATAACCCAGAAACCATTAACATATAATTTTGACGATTTAAAAGAATTTAAAATGCATATAGATGAATTATTAGAAAAACAATATATACAAAAAAGTAATAGTAAACATAATAGTCTAGCATTTATAGTAGATAAACATAGTGAAAAAAAAAAGAGGAAAAAGTAGAATGATGATTTACTATAGAAATTTAAATGCAAAGACTATGACATATAATTATCCAATACCAAATAAGATGTTAAAAATAAGACAAATACAGGGATATAATTATTTTAGTAAATTCGATTGTAAATCAGGATTTTACCATTTATAGTTAGAAGAAGAATCTAAAGAATTAACCACATTTACGGTACCACAAGAATTTTATGAATGGAACGTATTACCATTTGGATATAAAAATGCACCAGGTAGATATCAACATTTTATGGATAGTTATTTTAAACAATTATCTAATTGTATAGTATACATAGATGATATATTATTATATACAAAAACTAAAGAGGAACATTTAAAATTATTAGGACAATAGAAAAATTAGGAATAAGTCTAAGCGAAAAGAAAGCTGAAATTATGAAAAATCAGATAGAATTTTTAGGAATACAAATAGATAAGAGTGGAGTCAAAATGCAACAACATATAGTACAAAAAATAATAAATTTGAAAGAAGAGTTAGATACAAAAATGAAATTACAATCATTTTTAGGATTAGTAAACCAAGTTGGAGAATATATTCCAAAATTAGCAGAAACTTTAAAACCTCTAAAAAATTTTTTTTAAAAAGGATGTAGAATATAACTATAATGAAGAAGATAAAAAACAAGTTCAGAAACTAAAATAACTTTGTAAAGAATTATCAAAACTATGATTTCCAGATGAAAATAGAAAATTTATATAGTAGAAGCAGATGCTAGTGAATGTAGTTATGGTGGAGAACTTAAATACCGATATGAAGCAGAAAAATTAGAACACCATTGTAGATACTACTCAGGTACGTTCAATGAAACAGAAATAAAATCGGAAATAAAAAGGAAAGAGTTATGTTCATTATATAAATGTTTGTTAGCATTTGAGCCATATATTGTATATAACAAGTTTATTGTACGAACAGATAATACACAGGTATGCTGATGGTTAACAAAGAAAATACAAAATTCAGTTACAACAAAAGAGATTCGGAGACTAGTCTTGAATATATTAAATTTCACATTTATAATTGAAATAATTAGTACTAACAAAAATGTTATTGCAGATTACATATCAAGACAAAGCTACACAGACTGATATATAGAAGAGGATACTTTAGAAAAAATACTCAACACCCTAACTACGCTTTCAATGAAAGTGGACAGCATGGGTAATGAGATAGAAAAGCTAAAGACTAATGATGATAAACTGAAGTCTATAGCTACAAATCAGCTAACTCAGCAGTGTGCAGAGCTATGTCGATCGGAAGACATTAAAGTTCCAGAGCTAGAAGGAGACGTTGGGACACTCCATAAAACTCATAACG
>NW_025870932.1:0-536 GCF_002878395.1 Capsicum annuum
AAGATAATAAGTAACATTGAAAATCTAGAATTAGATATACATTATAGCACAGATAGGATAAATTATTATACAAGAATTTGTAACTCTGCAATTACAACAGGATAAAATAATTAATGAATATATCTTACGAAAAAAGAAAGTTATTAAAAGATATTAAAACAAAATATCCACGCACTAATAAAAATAGATTCACTAGAAACCTATTAAATCTATTATACCCTATTAAATCCGCGGACTAATTGTTTAAGCGTGTGTCATGGGGTGATTAAACTTCACCGACACTATCGTAAATATTTTTTTGTAGCATTTGATCTATATGTACCAAATTAACAATGTAGGGTAGTGATTAGGGGTGGACATATTTAGGTTTAAATTGAAAAAATTAAAAAATCAAATCAAAATTTAATTTTGATTTCAATTTTTTTTGATTTTTCGAATCAGATTCGATTTGTAATTTTAAAATTTTGATTTTTAGGTTAGGTTTTCGGTTTTAAAAAAAAAATTGGTTAAACCGAAAAATCAAAATTTTATAAATA
>NW_025870932.1:636-1047 GCF_002878395.1 Capsicum annuum
AAGATAATAAGTAACATTGAAAATCTAGAATTAGATATACATTATAGCACAGATAGGATAAATTATTATACAAGAATTTGTAACTCTGCAATTACAACAGGATAAAATAATTAATGAATATATCTTACGAAAAAAGAAAGTTATTAAAAGATATTAAAACAAAATATCCACGCACTAATAAAAATAGATTCACTAGAAACCTATTAAATCTATTATACCCTATTAAATCCGCGGACTAATTGTTTAAGCGTGTGTCATGGGGTGATTAAACTTCACCGACACTATCGTAAATATTTTTTTGTAGCATTTGATCTATATGTACCAAATTAACAATGTAGGGTAGTGATTAGGGGTGGACATATTTAGGTTTAAATTGAAAAAATTAAAAAATCAAATCAAAATTTAATTTTG
>NW_025870933.1:0-685 GCF_002878395.1 Capsicum annuum
TTTTGGCCTTATCAGTATGCTACAGCCCATGGTTTCCGAGGTGGGCCTGGAGTCCAGGCGTGCTTTGGGCCAAAAATCCATCGATGCATGCAAAGGAGGTAATGAATCATCTCAGAGCGGCCTATTTAATTATTCATGTCCATTTGGGAGGAGAAACGGCGCGGACGGGGGATTTTCAAGAGAAATCGGTATGCTATAGCCCACAGTTTCAGGGGTGGGCCTGGGGTCCGAGTGTTCTATGGGCTAAAAATTTATTGGTGCGTGCTAGGGAGGTTGGGGATCATCATAGTGTGGTCTGTTTTATTTTTCGTGGCTATTTAGGTGGACAAACAGGCGAAACAGCACAAACGGGCATTTTCGAGCCAAATCGGTGTGCAATAGCCCACGATTTTGGTGTGGGCATGGGGTCTAGGCATGATGTGGGTGAAAAATCGATTGGGGCATGCCAGGGAGGTTGGGGATCATCCCAGAGTGGTCCATTTAAATTTTTGTGGCCATTTGGGTAGACAAACGGGTGAAATGGCACGAACGGGGAATTTTTGGCCTAAATCGGTGTGCTATATCCCACAGTTTTAGGGGTGGGCTTGGGGTCCAGGCATGTTGTGGGCCTAAAATCAACCGGGGCATACCAGGGAGATTGGGGATCATCCCAGTATGGTCCGTTTAATTTTTTGTGGCCATTTGG
>NW_025870933.1:785-11609 GCF_002878395.1 Capsicum annuum
CCTAGTATGGTCCGTTTAATTTTTCGTGGCCATTTGGGTGGACAAACGTGAAAAATGGCACAAACGTGGTATTTTCAGACCAAATCAGTGTGCTATAGCCCATGATTTCGGGGTGGGGCCTGCGATTCGGGTATGCTGTGGGCTAAAAATTGACCGGGCGTGCTAGGGGGTTTAGCAATCATCCCAGTGTGATCCGTTTAATTTTGTATGGCTATTTGGGTGAACAAACAGGCAAAACGGCGCGAACTGGGCAATTTCAGGCCAATTTGGTGTGCCATAGCCCATAATTTCAAGGGTGAGCCCGGGGTCCGGATGTGCTGTGTGCCAAAAATTGATCGGGGCATGCCTGGGAAGTTGGGGATCCTCCCAGTGTGGTCCGTTTAATTTTTTGTGGCCATTTAGGGGGACAAGCGGGCGAAACAGAGCGAACAAAGTATTTTCAGGCCAAATCGGTGTACTATTGCCCACAGTTTTGGAGGTGGGCCCGGGGTTCGGGCGTGTTGTTGTCCAAAAATCAATCGAGATATGCTAGGAAGGTTAGGGATCATCCCAGTGTGGTTCTTTTAATTTTTCATGGCCATTTGGGTGGACAAATGAGCAAAACGACGCAAACGGGGCATTTTCGAGCCAATTTGGTGTGCTATAGCCCACGATTTCTGGGTGGGCCCGGGGTCCAAATCTATTGAGGTATGTCAGGAAGGTTGGGCATCGTCCTAGTATGGTTTGTTTAATTTTTCATGTGTATTTGGGTGGAGAAAGGGGCAAAACGGAGCGAATTGAGCATTTTTAGGCTAAATCGGTGTGCTATAGCCCATGATTTTGGGGGTGAGCCCGTGGTCCGGGAGTGTTGTGGGCTTTTCAATCGAGGTATGCCAGAGAGGTTGGGGATCATCCTAGCGTGGTCCATTTAATTTTTTGTGGCCATTTGGTTGGACAAACGAGCAAAACGGTATGAACGGGGAATTTTTGGGCTAAATTGGTGTGCTATAGCCCACGGTTTTAGGGGTGGGCCAGGGGTCCAGGCGTGTTGTTGTTCAAAAATTGACCGAGACATGCCAAGGGGGTTGAAGATCATCCCAGTATGGTCCGTTTAATTTTTTTTGGCCATTTGGGTGGACAAACAAGCGAAACGGTGCGAACAGGGCATTTTCAGGCCAATTTGGTATGCCATAGCCCATGGTTTCGGGGATGAGCCCGAGGTTCGAACGTACTGCGAGCCATAAATTGATCGGGGCATGCCAGGGAGGTTTAGGATCGTCCCAGTATGGTCCTTTTAATTTTTTGTGGCCATTAGGGTGAACAAACGGGCAAAACGGCGCGAACGTAGGAATTTCAGGAAAAATTGGTGTGCTATAGCCCATGGTTTTGGGGGTGGGCTCGAGATCCGGGCGTTCTGTCGGCCAAAAATTGATCGAGCCATGCTAGGGAGGTTAAGGATCATCCCAGTATGGTCTGTTTCATTTTTCATGGTCATTTAGGTAGTAAAACGGGCGAAACGGCTCGAACGGGGCATTTTCGGGCAAATTTTTTGTGGGCCCGGGGTTCAGGTGTACTATGGGTTGAAAATCGATTGAGGCATGCCAGGGAGGTAGGGAATCAGCCCAGTATAGCCCATTTAATTTTTCCTTGCCAGTTGCTTGTACAAACGGGCAAAACGGCATGAATGGGTCATTTTTAGGCTAAATCGGTGTGCTATAGCCCACAGTTTAGAGGGTGGACCCTGGGTTTGGGCGTGCTGTGGGCCAAAAGTTGACTAAGGCATGCCAGGGAGGTTGGAGATCATCCCATTGTGGTTCTTTTAATTTTTCATAGCCATTTGGTTGGACAAATGGGCGAAACGGCGCGAATGGGGTGTTTTCGGCTAAAATCGGTGTTCTATAGCCTACATTTTTGGGGGTGGACCCGAGGTACGGTTGTGCTGTGGGCCAAAAATTGATCGAGGTGTACCAGGAAGGATGGGGATGGTCCCAGTGTGGTCCGTTTAATTTTTGTGGCCATTTAGGTGGACAAACGAGTGAAACGGCACAAATGGGGCATTTTTGGGTTAAATCAATTTGCTATAGCCCACGGTTTTAGGGATGGGACCAGGTTCTAAATTGATAGGGGCGTGATAGAGTGGTCGGGGATCGTCCCAGGATAGTTCGTTTAATTTTTCGTGGCCATTTGGGTGGTCTAATGGGTAAAACGGTGTGAACGGGGTATTTTCGGGCTAAATCGGTGTGCTATAGCCAAAGGTTCTGGGGGTGAGCCTGGGGACCGGGCGTACTGTGGGCCGAAAATCTATCGGGGCATGCTAAGGAGGTTGGGGATCATTCCAGTATGGTCCCTTTAATTTTTTGTGGCTATTTGGGAGGATAAACGGGCGAAATCGCGCGAACGGGGTATTTTTGTGCTAAATCGGTGTGCTATAGCCCACGATTTTAGGGGTGGGCTCAGGGTCCAGGCATGCTGTGAGCCAAAAATTGGTCGGGGCATGCTAAGGAGGTTGGGGATCGTCCCAGTATGGTCCTTTTTATTTTTTGTGGCCATTTAGGCGGACAAACGGGCGAAACAACATGAATGGGGCGTTTTGGGGATAAATTGGTGTGCCATAGCCCACGGTTCCAAGGGTGGGTCCAAGGTCTGGGCATGCTGTGGTCTAAAAATTGATCGGGGCATGCCAGGGAGGTTGGGGATCGTCCTAGTATGGTCCGTTTAATATTTCATCACCATTTGGACGGACAAATGGGCGAAACAGCACGAATCGGGAAATTTCAGGGTAAATTGATATTCTATAGCCTACGGTTTTAGGGGTGGGCTCGGGGTCCAGGCGTGCTGTTAGTTGAAAATTGATCAGGGCGTGCCAGGAGGGTTGAGAATCATCCCAGTGTGGTTCGTTTATTTTTTTACGACCGTTTAGGTGGATAAACGGGAAAAACGACGCGAATGAGGCATTTTCAGGCCAATTCGGTATGTCGTAGCCCATGGTTTTGAGGGTGAGCCCGAGGTCCGGATGTACGGTGTGCTAAAAAAAGATTGTGGCATGCCAGGGAGGTTGGGGATCATCCCAGTGTGGTCTGTTTAATTTCTCGTGGCCATTTGGGTGGAACAACCGGCAAAACGGCACGAACATGGCATTTTCGGGGCGAAATCGGTGTGCTATAGCCCACGGTTTTAGGGGTGGACCCAGGGTCCGGGCGTGCTGTGGGCTAAAAATTGACCGGGACGTACCAGGGAGGTTGGGGATCATCCCAGTATGGTCTGTTTAATTTTTTGTGGCCATTTGGGTGGACAAACGGGCGAAATAGTGCAAACGGGGCATTTTCGGGCCAAATTGGTGTGCTATTGCCCACGGTTTTAGGGGTGAGCCTGAGGTCCGGGCATGCTGTCAACCAAAATTTGACCGAGGTATGCCAGGGAGGTAGGGGATCGGCCCATTATGGATCGTTTAATTTTTCGTGGCCATTTGGGTGGACAAACGGGCAAAACAGCAACAACGAGTCATTTTTGGTCTAAATCGGTGTGCTATATCCCACGAATTTGAGGGTGGGACCAGAGTTCGAGCATGATGTGGGCCGAAAATAGATTGGGGCATGCCAGGGTTAGGTTGGATCATCCCGGCGTGGTTTATTTAATTTTTCATGGCCATTTGTGTGGATAAACAGGCGAAACGGCGTGAATGGGATGTTTTCAGGCCAAATCGGTGTGCTATAGCCTACGATTTTAGGGTGGGCCCAGGGTTTGGGTGTGCCGTGTACCAAAAATTGACTGAAGTGTGCCAGGGAGGTTGGGGATCATCCCAGTGTGGTCCGCTTAATTTTTCGTGGCCATTTTGGTGGACAACTGGGCAAAATGGCACAAACGGGGCATTTTTGGGCAAAATCGAGGTGATATAGCCTCAGTTTCGAGGGCTGGACCAGGGTATAAATAGATCAGGGCATGGCAGGGAGGTTTGGGATCGTCCCAGTGTAGTCCGTTTAATTTTTCATGGCAATTTGGGTGGTTAAATGGGCAAAAAGAAATGAATGGGGCATTTTCATTCCAAATCGGTGTGCTATAGCAAACGGTTTTGGGGGGTGGGCCCGGGGGTCGAGCGTGCTGTGGGCTAAAGGTTGATCGGGGCATGCTAGGGAGGTTGGCGATCATTCCAGTATGTTCCATTTATTTTTTTGTGGCCATTTGGGAGGACAAACGGGCAAAACGGTGCAAATGAGGTATTTTTAGACCAAATCGGTGTGCTATAGCCGAGGTTTCGGGGGTGGGCCCGGGGTTCGGGCGTGCTGTGGGGAAAAAATTGATCGGAGTATGCTAGGGAGGTTGGGGATCATCCCAGTGTGTTCCATTTTATTTTTTGTGGCCATTTGGGTGGACAAACGGGCGAACGACATGAACGGGGAATTTTTGGGCCAAATCAGTGTGCCATAGTCCACGGTATCAGGGGCAGGCCCGGGCGTGCTATGGGCTAAAATTCGATTGGGGCATGCCAAGAAGGTTAGGGATCATCCCAGTGTTGTATGTTTAGTATATCGTGGCCATTTGGGTGGACAAATGAGCAAAACGGTGCGAACGGGGAATATTCAAGCCAAATTGGTGTGCTATATCCCACGATTTTGGTGTGGGCTCAAGGTCCAGGTGTGCTGTTGGCCAAAAATTAATCGGTGCGTGCCAAGGAGGTTGGGGATCATCCGAATATTATCCGTTTAATTTTTCGTGGCCATTTGGGTGGACAAATGGGTGAAACGGCGCAAACGGGGTATTTTTAGGGGTGGGCCCGAGGTTCGGGCGAGCTGTGGGCCAAAAATCGACCACGGCATGCCAGAGAGGTTGAGGTTCATCCTAGTGTAGTTCATTTTATTTTTCGTGGCGATTTGGGAGGACAAACAGGCAAAAAAGTGCGAATAGGGTATTTTTCGAGCCAAATTGGTATGCTATAGCCCATGGTTTTGGGGGTGGGCTCGGGGTTCGGGCTTGCTGTGGGCCAAAAATCTATCGGGGCAATCTAACGAGTTTGGGGATTGTCCCAGTATGGTCCATTTTATTTTTCGTTGCCATTTGGGTTGACAAACGTAGGAACAGGGTGAACGGGGCATTTTCGAGCCAAATTGGTGTGCCATAGCCTACGATTTCGAGGGTGGACCCGGGTTCCAGGCGTGCTGTGGGCCAAAAATCGATCGAGGCATGTCAGGGAGGTTGGGGATCATCCCAGTGTGGTCTGTTTAATTTTTCATGGAAATTGGGTGGAAAAATAGGCAAAACGGCGTGAATGGGGCATTTTTAGGTCAAATCGGTGTGCCATAGCCCACGATTTTGGGGGTGGGCCCGGGTTCCAGGCGTGCTATGGGCTAAAAATTAATTAGGGCGTGTCAGGGAGGTTGGGGATCATCAGAGCGTGGTCCGTTTCATTTTACATGGACATTTATGTGGAAAAACAGGCGAAACAGTACAAACGGGGTATTTTCTGGCCAAATCTGTTGCCATAGCCCACAGTTTCGGGGGTGGGCCCCTGTAGGCTGAAAATCGAAATGGCGCAAATGAGGCATTTTCAAGCCAACTCAGTGTGGTCCATTTGATTTTTTTTGGCTATTTGGATGGACAAACAGTCAAAACGGGGTCAACGGTGCATTTTCAGGCCAAATCGGTGTGCCACAGCCCACTATTTTGGAGGTGGTCCCAAGGTCCAGGTGTTGTGGTCCAAAAATTGACCGAGGCATGCCAGGGAGGTTGGGGAAAGTCCCAGTATGGTCCATTTAAATTTTCATGGCCATTTTAGTGGACAAATGGGAAAAACAATGCGAACGGGGCATTTTTGGCCAATCAGTATTCTATAGCCAACAATTTTGGGGATAGACCCAGGGTTTGGGTATGTTATGGGCCAAAAATTGATCGAGGCATTCTTGGAAGGTTTAGGATCATCCCAGTATGGTCCGTTTAAATTTTAGTGGCCATTTGGGTGGACAAACGGGAGAAACAGCGCGAATGGGGCATTTCAGGCCTAATCGGTGTGCCATAGCCTATGGTTTCAGGGGTAGGCCTGAGTTTCGGGAATTCTGTGGGTCAAAAATTGATTGAGGCAAGCCAGAGAGGTTGGGGATCATCCAAGTGTGGTCCGTTTAAATTTTCATCGCCATTTGGGTGGACAAACGAGCAAAACAATGTGAACGGGGCATTTTCAGGCAAAATTGGTGTGCTATAGCCCACGGTTTTGGAGGTGGGCCAGGGTTTTGAGCATGCTATGGATCAAAAATTGATGATTGAATTCTATGGAGGTTGGGTATCATCCCAGTGTGGTCTGTTTAAAGTTTTATGGCCATTTTGGTGGACAAACAGGCAAAACGGCACGAACGGGGCATTTTTTGGACCAAATAGGTGTGCTATAGCCCACTATTTCGGGGGTGGGCTCGAGTTCTGAGCATTCTATGGGTAGAAAATTGACTGGGGCAAGCCAGGGAGTTTAAGGATCATCCCAGTGTGGTTCATTCAAATTTTTGTGGCCATCGGTGTGCTATAGCCCACGGTTTTGGGGGCGGGCCCAGGGTCCGGGTATGTTATGGGCCAAAAATCAATCGGGGAGTACCAGGGAGATTGGGGATTATCTCAGTGTAGTCCGTTTAATATTTTGTGGCCATTTGGGTGGATAAACGGGCCAAAGGGGGTGAATGGGGCATTTTCAGGCCAAATTGGTGTGTCAGGGAGTTGGGGACCATCTCAGTGTTGTCCATTTAATTTTTTGTGGCTATTTAGGAGGACAAACGGGATAAACAGCACAAACGGGTCATTTTTTCGTTAAATTGGTGTACTATAGCCCACGGTTTTAAGGGTGGGCCTGGGGTTTGAGCGTGCTGCGGGCCAAAAATTGATTGGGGCATGCTAGGTAGGTTGGGGATCAGCCCAGTGTATTCCATTTTATTTTACGTGGCCATTTTGGGTGGACAAACAGTAGAAACAATGCGAACGGGGCATTTTTGGGCCAAATCGGTGTGCCATAACCCACAATTTTGGGGGTGGGCTCGGGGTCCAGGCATGCTGTGGGCCGACAATTAACCGGAGCATGCTAGGGAGGTTGGGGATCATCCCAGTGTGGTCCATTTTATTTTGTGGCCATTTGGGTGGACAAACGGGAGAAACAACACGAACAGAGAATTTTTGGGCCAAATCAATGTACCATAGTCCACGGTATCAGAGGCAGGCCCGGGCGTGCTGTGGGCTAAAATTCGATTGGGGCATGCCAAGAAGGTTAGGGATCGTCCCAGTGTTGTTCTTTTAATATATCGTGGCCATTTGGGTGGACAAATGAGCAAAACGGCGCGAACGGGGAATATTCAAGCCAAATCGGTGTGCTATATCCTACGATTTTGGTGTGGGCTCAAGGTTCAGGCGTGCTGTTGGCCAAAAATTGATCGGACGTGCCAAGGAGGTTGGGGATCATCCCAGTATTATCCGTTTAATTTTTCGTGGCCATTTGGGTGGACAAACGGGTGAAACGGGGCGAACGGGGCATTTTTAGTCCAAATCGATGAGCCACAGCTCACGATTTTTGGGGTAGGCCCAGGGTTCGGGCGTGCTGTGGGCCGAAAATCGACCACGGCATGCTAGAGAGGTTGGGGTTCATCCCAGTGTTGTTCGTTTTATTTTTTGTGGCCATTTGGGAGGACAAACAGGCAAAAAAGTGCGAATTGCGCATTTTTGTGCCAAATCGGTGTACTAAAGCCCACGGTTTTGGGGGTGGGCCCGGGGTCCGGGCTTGCTGTGGGCCGAAAATCAATCGGGACAATCTAAGGAGTTTAGGGATTGTCCCAGTATGGTCCATTTTATTTTTCGTGGTCATTTGGGTGTACAAACGTAGGAACGGCGCGAATGGGGCATTTTCGAGCCAAATTAGTGTGCCATAGCCTACGGTTTCAAGAGTGGACCCAGGTTCCAGGTGAACTGTGGGCCAAAACTTGATCGGGGCATGCCATGGAGATTAGGGATCATCCCAGTGTGGTCCGTTTAATTTTTTATGAAAATTTGGTTGGAAAAACAGGCAAAATGGCACGAACGAAGCATTTTTAGGTCAAATCAGTGTGCCATAACCCACGATTTTGGGGGTGGGCCCGGGTTCCAGGCGTGCTATGGGCTGAAAATTGATCAGGGCATGCCAGAGAGGTTGGGGATCATCACAGCGTGGTCAGTTTAATTTTTCGTGGACATTTGGGTGGAAAAACAGGCAAAACAGCGCAAACGAGGTATTTTCTGTCCAAATCTGTGTGCCATAGCCCACAGTCTTGGGGATGGGCCCCTGTAGGCTGAAAATTAACCAGGCCATGCCAGGTAGGTTAGGGATCATCCCAGTGTGGTCCTTTTTATTTTTCTTGGCTATTTGGATGGACAAACAATCAAAACGGGGTCAATGATACATTTTCGGGCCAAATCAGTGTGCCACAGCCCACTATTTTGGGGGTGGCCCCAAGGTCCGGGTGCTGTTGGTCAAAAATTAACCGAGGTATTCTAGGAAGGTTGGGGAAAGTCCCAGTATGGTTCGTTTAAATTTTCATGGTCATTTGAGTGGACAAATGGGAAAAACAACGCGAACGGGGCATTTTTGGCCAACCAGTGTTCTATAGCCAGCAATTTTGGTGATAGACCCAGGGTTTGGGCATGTTATGGGACAAAAATTGATCGAGGCATTCTTGGAAGGTTTAGTATCATCCCAATATGGTCCGTTTATATTTTAGTGGCCATTTGGGTGGACAAACGGGCGAAACAGCGCGAATGGGGCATTTCGGGACTAATCGGTGTGCCATAGCCTACGGTTTCAAGGGTGAACCTGCGTTCCAAGCATTCTATGGGTCAAAAATGGATCGGGGCATGGCAGGGAGGTTGGGGATCATCCAAGTGAGGTCCGTTTAAATTTTCATTGCCATTTGGGTGGATAAACAAGCAAAACAACGTGAATGAAGCATTTTCGGGATAAACTGGTGTGCTATAGCCCACGATTTTGGGGGTGGGCCTAGGGTTTAAGCATGCTATGGATTTTTTTGGCCAACTTGGTGGACAAATAGGCGAAACGGCACGAACGGAGCATTTTTTAGGCTAAATTGGTGTGCTATAGCCCACTGTTTTGGGGGTGGGCGTGGGGTCCGGGCGTGTTGTGGGCTAAAAATTGACCGGGGCGTGCTAGGGAGGTTGGGGATCGTCCTAGTATGGTCTGTTTAATTTTTCGTGGCCATTTTGGTGGACAAATAGGTGACACTGTGCGAAGGGGGTATTTTTGGGCCAAATATGTGTGCCATAGCCCACGGGTTAAGGGGTGGGCTCGGGGTTAGAGCGTGCTGTGGGCTAAAAATTGACCTGGGCATGCCAGGAAGGTTGGGCATCATCCCAATATGGTCCGTGTAATTTTTCATGGCCATTAGGGTGGACGAACGGGCAAAACGGGGCAAACGGAGCAATTTTGGGCCAAATCGGTGTGCCACAACCCACGATTTTAGGGGTGGACCCAAGGTTCGGGTGTGTGGCGGGCTGAAAATCGATCGAGGAATGCCAGAGAGGTTGGAGAACATCCCAGTGTGGTCCGTTTAAATTTTCATGGCCAATTGGGTGGACAAACGGGCAAAATGGTGAGAACAGGGCATTTTCGAACCAAAATGATATGCCATTGCCCGTTGTTTTGGGGGTGGGACCGGGGTCCAGGTATGCTGTGGGCCAAAAATCGACCGGGCGTGGCAGGGAGATTGGGGATCATCCAAGTGTGGTCCGTTTAAATTTTCATTGCCATTTGGGTGGATAAATAAGCAAAACAACATGAACGGAGCATTTTCAGGATAAACTGGTGTGCTATAGCCTACAGTTTTGGGGGTGGGACTGGGGTTCGAGCATGCTATGGACTTTTTGTTCCAAATTGGTGGACAAACAGGTGAAACAGCACGAACGGAGCATTTTTTAGGCCAAATTAGTGTGCTATAGCCCACTATTTTGGGGGTGGGCTCGAGGTCTTGTGGCCATCAGTGTTTTATAGACCACAGTTTTGGAGGTGGGCCTAGGGTCCGGGCATGTTGTGGGCCAAAAATCAATCGGGGAGTACCAGGGAGATTGAGGATTATTCCAGTGTAGTCCGTTTAATTTTTCATGGCCATTTGGGTGGATAAACAGGCGAAAGAGGGTGAACGGGGTATTTTCAGGCCAAATTGGTGTGCTATAGCCTACGATTTTGGGGGTGGGCCCGGGGTTCAGGCGTGTTGGGGGCGAAAAATCAACCGGGGTCCGCCAGGGAGTTGGGGCCCATGTCAGTGTATTCCATTTAATTTTGTGTGGCTATTTAGGAGGACAAACGGGTAAAACGGCACAAACAGGTCATTTTTGGGTTAAATCGGTGTACTATAGCCCACGGTTTCAAGGGTGGGCCTGGGGTCCGTGCGTGCTGTAGGCCAAAAATCGATTGGGGCATGATAAGAAGGTTGGGGATCATCCCAGTGTAGTCCATTTTATTTTTCGTGGCTATTTGGGTGGACAAATGGTCGAAACAACATGAACGAGGCATTTTCGGGCTAAATTGTGGTAACATAGCCCACAATTTTGGAGGTGGACACAGGGTCCGGGTGTGCTATAGCCTGAAAATCGATCGAGACATGTCAGGGAGGTTGGGGATCATCCCAGTTATGTCTCTTTATTTTTTTGTGGCTATTTGGGTGGATAAACGGGCGAAACAGTATGAATGGGGCATTTTCGAGCTAAATTCGTGTGTTACAGCCCACGGTTTCAGGGGTGGTCCCAGAGTCCAGGCGTGTTGTGGGCTGAAAATCGACCAGGCCATGCCAGAGAGGTTGGAGATCATCCCAGTATGGTTTGTTTAATTTTTTATGGCCA
>NW_025870934.1:0-1054 GCF_002878395.1 Capsicum annuum
TAAAATAAAAAGAAGAGTGAATACATCTTTTTCCCTCTGAACTTGTCATCCCAACTCACTTTACCCCTTAAACTTAACTTTCATTTATTACCTCCTTAACAACTTTTAAGTGAGTTAAACTCACTCCTATAACTGGCGTGGCAAAAAAAAAATGAGTGAATTTTTTTTTTTAGAAAGGGCCCACTTTATTGTTATTATTATTATTATTATTATTATTATTATTATTATTATTATTATTATTATTATTATATATATATATATATAATTAAAAGAAAATCAAGAAAGGGCATGTCTTCTTCTTCATCAGAAGACATTTTCATCTTCTTCATCACTCCCCTTCCCTACCCCCAACACTCCATTTCTTCATTTTCTTTATACCCCACCCCGTTTCTTTGGAATCCCCTTCCTATCAAGTCTTAATTGATCCAAAATTTCATTTTTCAACAATAAAAAAGGCTTCAAGATTGATGAACCAGTTTGGTTCTTGACCAAGAATTTCATGTCATGCGAATATCATCTAAGCCATTTCTAAATTAGGGATTATTTATGCCATTTTTGTAGATATTTTTGAGGAAAAGATTAAAAATTTGGTAGTTTTGGGATTCTGGATTTTGATTAATGTGAAAGAATTTGGATTTGAGATGTTTTTGTGTATTGATGTGTTTTTATCATCATGTACTTGTATTTAGTCTATTGTTGAATTTGCTCAAGTTAATTTTTCATTTGATGAAGGAAAAAAAACTCATTGAAAAGCTTGCAACAATGGTGAAAGAAAAAGAAAAACGGGGTGCTTTTATGTGAAGAAGAAGAAGAAGGAGGAGGAGGAGTGGGGGCGGAGGCTGTGAAGAAGAAGAACGAAGGAGGGTGAGGTGGGGGTTGGGACTATGAAGAAGAAGAACGGAGGGGGGTGGGGTTTATTTTATTTATATAAAATATATTTTTTTATAATATATATATATATATATATATAAAATATAGTCTTTTAAATATATTTATATATATATATATTAAAAATATATATTTTATATATATATAAAAATAGTATATATATATA
>NW_025870935.1:0-4308 GCF_002878395.1 Capsicum annuum
TTCTTAATGGTTTAAAATGTTGACACTTAGGTGAATTTAGATGGTATAAAGACACCTTTCTTAGTACGGTTATGGATTTACCTGAAAGTAAGTATGACCTATAATAATAATAATAATAATAATAATAATAATAATAATAATAATAATAATCGAGGGAATCTAATTTTCAAATTTGTGAACTCGAAATAGCAAACGGAGACTTCGAAACTCCGAAATACAATCTTTCCTTTTCTTTTTTTTTACGCGTGAAACTTTTTTTCTATATCTTTTCTTTCATTTCTTTCTATGTTTCCTACCTTTCTAACTTCTTCTTCCTTTTAGTATTATTTTTTTAGTTTTTACATGCATGAGTTGTAAAGAGAAGTTTATAACACAACTACACACTAATAGCATATCAACCCAACATAACTTCACGTTTTTAACATTAATAACTTTAATATTATCTCATTTAAAGTTCAAAAATAACCTAACTAACATTATTTTAGATCGGTAAATGAATTTTAAATGACATGTAAAGCACGAACTACATATATAAAAGTAATAAACTAGGCATGAATTAACATAAAAAGCCATTAAAATAATTTCAATCAGGCTTCGATTCACAACGAAAATCTATAAAAATAATAGTACAGATCTGATAAGAACCTATGTGATAAATTAAATCGAGTAAAGGAGCAAATGCCATCACCGGAAACTCAACTCGGAGAC
The DNA here is from genome assembly GCF_002878395.1 of Capsicum annuum. Lineage (NCBI taxonomy): Eukaryota > Viridiplantae > Streptophyta > Magnoliopsida > Solanales > Solanaceae > Capsicum > Capsicum annuum. Next base: position 709 of record NW_025870935.1, read on the forward strand.
CCCAAACTCTTTTCTTTTCTGCTGCGTATGTTTCTTCCTCTTCTTTTCTCTACTGTTTTGCTTGTTTTTCCTCTTTGTCTGATTCTTTTTCTTCAAAATTTGTTCTTCTCTCTTTTTCTTCTTTACTCTTTTTTGTTATTGTTGTTCGTTGTCTCTTTCTATCTTTATGGTTTTTTTTTGTTCTATGTTTTGTTTGTTGGAATTATTTATTTTATGTGGACTTAACATTAACTTTTTATTATGTTAAAAGTAAAACAGGCTGATGTTATTAATTGGTGGACAAGACACAGACCGTGTATTCATACAGATTCCATATGGGCTTGTATCATTTCATGTTATTGGTGTGGGCTGACAATAGTGTAGGCCTATAGTAGACCTGTGAGTCCATAATGGGGGGTGCACTAGGTTAAGGCTTTTAGCCTATAAATATAAGGCTAGGTGCCCTCTCCTGGCTTTAATATAAGACGTATTCTCATATGCTGCCAGCCGTCATAAGCAAAGGAGAGGAAGACTCAGCCTTGTTCATCTTCGGTTACATGTTGTAATGGTGGACAAACCATCTCTGGTTACGTGATATAATGGCAGACAAAGGTACGCATCTTTCTACTCGTATATTCCTTACTTTATAGGTGTTCTTGGTTTATGTGAATCTGTGGTGTGTTTCTATATTAATTTAACACTTGGTATCAGATATTTTCACATAGATCTTGAACCCTATTACTCAGTTCATGAGAAAAATAATTGGAAATAATGATCATGACGCACTCCGTCTTAAATTTAAATCTAAAACGACTTCCCTTGTCAAAAGTGTCTAAATATGTTTTAAAGTATATTGCTAGTATTTGCAAATTAAAAATCTTTCAGAAGTTTTTCACTATCTTAAAAGGTAAAACCATACTTTAAAAGACAAGATGAGAAGTATGATGAATAGATTTAACTTACGTGAGTTTGTCTGGGTGAAGGTATTAAAACATCCATGTACATTCTTAATCATATCCCTAAAACCCCTTTTGAGTTGTGGGCCAATAGAAAATCCAGTTTAAATTATTTTCGAGTTTGGGAATGTCCTGCGGAAGTAAAATATATAAAATTGAATTTAGAACCTCGCTTGTTTTTTTCATTGGTTATCGAGCTCATTCTAAAGGATATGGGTTCTACTGTCCTACAAGGCAAACCAGAATAGTTAAATCTTAAAATGCAAAATTTCTTGTATGTGGGACTATCCTAAACTCTGTGGGCATAAATTTATCGATTAAATAAGCATTTAAGGTATTTAATTTCGTACTTGAGATGGGTTTTGATATTGTTAAAGAGCATGCAATGTAAGCCCCATATTATGATGAATTTTATATAAACTATGAGGTTGTTTTTCCTAAACTTGAATTATTTTCATGTGTACATGTGTTACTAGTTTGAAAAGTTATATGAGAGCATGATTTGCGTAATTACCTCTCTTATTATGAAACTCATTGTCCTAACAATGTTATGGATTGTTATTATTTTATAAACGAATGAGAGGGTTTCTTTCATGATTTACAAATGTTCATATTTCCTAATAAAGAATTTGCATGTGATTGATGAAAAAGATGACCACCGTATAATAAAATATTAAAAAGAGAGTAGTTTGCATAAGTTTTCATGTGTTTTGAAACAAGAACACCTATAAAGTAAGGAATATGCGAGTAGAAAGATGTGTACCTTTGTCTGCCATTATATCACGTAATCGGAGATAGTTTGTCTGCCATTACAACATGTAACTGAAGACAAACAAGGCTGAGTCTTCCTCTCCTTTTCTTATGACGGCTGGCAGCAAATGGGAATACGTCTTATATTAAATCCAAGAGAGGGGATCTAGCCTTATATTTATAGACTTAAAAGTCTTAAACTAGTGCACCCCCCATTATGGGCTCACAGGTCTACTACAGGCCTACACTATTGCCAGCCCACACCAATAACATGAAATGAATACAGGCCCATATGGAATTTGTATGAATACACAGCCTGGGTTTTGTCCACCAACTAATTACATCAACCCGTTTTACTTTTAACGTAATAAAAAATTAATGTTAAGTCCACATACATAAAATAAATAATTCCAACATTCTCCCACTTGGACAACATTAACTTTTAAGTAAAAATTTTAGAAAGCTTATTTTTATGAAAATGACTCTCAGGCTGAATAGACAGTGGCCATAAACATTTAGTGGTAGAACGCCATCCAACATAGTTCGTCACGTAAAACATCATTATTGAAATGCAGCGGTACTTGCATCAACCGACACAAGACCAGTCCACAATTACTAACATTAAAGTTTTCATAGATATAAACCAATTGATGTGGTAGTGTAGCAAGAAATAGCCAACATTGTTGTCTCTTTTTTTTTTCAAAATGTTGTTCTCTTTCTTCCCGTGTTTTTTTCTCTTGTTTTCTCCTCTTTTTTCTAAGTTGTCCGTGTGTTGTAGTGTGTGTATATATAGGGGTGTGATGTGGGAGGTTGAGGGGGTTGAGGAAAAAGTGGGGGTTGTTGGGGTAGTTTTATTTAGGATAAGAAGAAAGTTTTTTTTAAAAAAAGTATTTAAAATATATAAAATAATAATATTAATTAATTAATTTTTATATTTAATAAAAATACAATAAAAGTTTACAAAAATAAAAATAAATAAAAAATATATAATTAAGTGAGTAATAAAACCACTACCTTGTTTATTAAAATTAAAGAAAAATATATATATTTTTTAAATTTTCGTATTATAAAAAAAATTAAAAATAAAATAAAATATCTCAAAATGTAAATTTATTTATTTAATTATTTTTAACTAAAAATTTATTAAAAATAAAATAAGAGTTAAAATAATATCGAACCAAATATAAATATTTAATACCGAAAAATATATATATTAAACTCGTGGAGGGTCAAAAATTACGTGTCGATATTTTGCCCCCCTTTGTGTGAAATTTCGAAGAGTTTTCATACAAAGAAGTGATTTTTGATCCTCCAATTATTCAAAACGTGACGATAAAATAAAATAAAATAAAATAAAAGATGTGACCGAGTCTTGATTTTGGACCGCCTACATATTCTGGGTTATAAAAAATTAGGTCACGTATAGTTCAAAGGTAAAATAATGAGAGAACGAGTTAAAGACCGAGTGAGGTTCCGTTGAGTTTTCGGTTAACGACTTCTGCTTTTTACATCAAATGACTAACCAAATCAAAAATGAAAAATACAATTTCTCTAAAATTTTGATTCGAATATTCATGACTTGAACTTTGAAATTCACCCTATTCTTCAGGCGGGTTCCTAGCTTGCGTATTTCTTCACCCTGTTCTTCAGGCAGGCTCTTGGATTTACTTTCCTTCAACCTATTCTTTAGGCGAACTTCTGAGATTAGTTTTTCTTCAACCTATTCTTCAGATGGGCTCCTGGATATTTTTTTTCTTCACCCTGTTCTTCAGGCTGGCTCCTAGACTTACAATTTCTTCACCCTGTTCTTCCGGCGGACTCCTAAACTTACAATTTCTTCACCCTGTTCTTCAGGCGGGCTCCTGGACTTACTTTTCCTGATTTTCAAATATGTTCCTGAACTCAAAATAAAATG
>NW_025870936.1:0-1175 GCF_002878395.1 Capsicum annuum
TTTGCTAATTAATCAACTGATAGTTGGATTGTTTCCTAAAATGGGGGGTTTTTAAGTTTAACAAGTAATTGGCAGTCACTTTGGTTTCAGTGTTTGTAATCTAGAGTTTATGAAAAACCAGAATTATGTTCACTAGGGGTTTTGGTACTTGACAGATGCTAATAGTGGCTCAAGATTCTCATGGTAGGTAGGACAATAAGTTTTCTTTATATAATTTATTCTTAAATATCTCTCAACCTACTTATGCATTTAATTACCTAATCCTATCGGACCTAGGGAATTTATATTAATCAACCTTGTTACAACGAAGATTATTAAATCGAAGTTTAATGTTTCCAAGTCCCTGTTGATAATTCACTTCCTACTATAGTTGATTTCTTTCTCAAGCAAATCAAAACAGGTGTTATCTATCGTTTGCAACCAATAGACAATAATTCAAACAACTGAATTATCAAGAAGTCCTACTACCTTCCGAATCTTGAACACTTAACACCTTATCAAGACTTAAACCTAGATCCCATAATTTGGGCTAAATGAATTTAGCTACTCAAGGTTTAAGAATTGAAACAACTATTTGTAATCATGATTTGAATGATAAACTTACCATAGGATGAATGGTAATTGGTATTTCTCAGATTAGATCACAATGGGAATCCCAAAATATTGATGATAATCTCTTTAAAATAATTGCTTTTTCAAGCCAGGAATCTAGAGAGAGAAAATGTCAAACTACCATGTCTCAAAACTCAAGTTCAAAAACCCCCAAGAAAACCCTAAACAAGGCTTTAAATAGTTTACACTAATTATGGAAACAAAATAATAAAATTCAAAAATTCCTAGGATTAGGTGACGCTATTTATGATAACTATCCAGAGGCTGACGACTTATCACAAATGTCGTCAGGTCCTCTTTGCTTTTGATACTCGCTCCCTAACTATGATGATAAACGGTGATGCCCTATCATCTTCTTGATGACCTATGAGAAATATCGTCAAGTCCCCACTTCAGCCCTCGTGTTCTGCCTTTGGCTAACGATGTATCAGTTTCTTGATGGCCAATCACAAAATATCATCATAACTCTCAACTTAGGTGCATTCTCTGTCTAAGGCTGACGATGAAGATGATAACTTATCATAGGGCTGAAGTCTTATTAGAAAGGTAATCAGCCATACTTT
>NW_025870937.1:0-1573 GCF_002878395.1 Capsicum annuum
GCCACGTGGTAATTTTTAAGACAATATTAAAAATATTTTAATAAAAATTTTGAATTGAAAAAATTAAGTATTTGAATTTGAATAAATTTTCCTTTTAAAAAAAAAGGTTTGCATTATCTTAAAAATAGAAACTAATAATAATAATAATAATAATCATAATATATATAAAAGCAAAACATAAGCAAGACAAGATGCTACTTATCAAACTATTAAAATAGCTACGTGACAATTTTTAAGACAATATTAAAAATATTTTAATTAAAACTTTGAATTGAAAAAATTAAGTAATTGAATTTGAATAAATTATCCTTTTACAAAAAAGATTTTTATTATCTTAAAAATAGAAACTAATAATTGAAGAGTTCTAATAGATATATACTATTTCAAATTTACCTCTTATAAAATTTAAATGTTGTAAAATATATTTAAATATAATTTACTTACATATTAGGGAAAGATAAAAAATTATTAAAATAATAATAATAATTAATAATAGGGATAGAAGCAATAGTCTAAACTCTAATTTGTAATTGCAGTAGTACGTATGTGTATAATAATAATAATAATAATAATAATAATAATAATAATAATAATAATAATAGGCTCCCCTATTTGTGATTGTAGTACGTATGTATATGATAATAATAATAATAATAATAATAATAATAATTTTCAAAATTAAATTTTAAAATACCTTTTCAGTATGCAAATTTTATTTAGTTATTTAGTAACTTTGACAAAATTTAATAGTGTTGTAATAAAAAAATTTAAATAAAAAATATTAAATATTTAAATTTAAAAATGAATTATCCTTTTAAAAATAAAAAAAATCATTAACTTAAAAATGGAAACTTATAATCAAAGAGTTCTAAATAAACTCTTACTAATTCACAATAGAATAAAGTCCGAAATTTAAATGAAAGTAATAAATTGCACTAGCTTAATTTGTTTTGAATTGAAGTTGTAAATCTAAAATTTAGAATTAGAAGTTTTGTAATTATAAAGTTAAGTATTTTAGTTTGAAACGAAATTAAAAGAAAATATTTTTTAAAAAAAAGTACAGTTAGAAGCTCAAGTTGAATTAATAGATTAAAAAATGAAATAAAAGGTAAGAGATTTACTTACAACTTTTAATTGATTAAACATATAAAGTTAAAATTCCAAAAGCAAAATTTATAATTATTTAATATTTATATTTATTTATTTTAAAAATAGTCAACAGAATATTAAAATAAATTACTGATATTGTTCTTCTTATATCAAAACATGTAAAGTAATGATAATTGTGATGTATTATTAAGTATCAGTTGTAGTTTTACTATTAACGATTATTTTTAATATTTCATTGATTTTGAAATATGTTAATTTTATTTAATAAAAATTAATTAATTGTATGTGAATAAGTTGTATTTTTTAATGAATAATCATAAAAAAAATGTTCCGCACATCGCGTGGATATCTATACTAGTTATTTTAACATAGATTTTACTTCATCAAATCTCTTAATCATAATAAATTATATCCATTTAATATATATATATATATATATATATATATATATATATATATATAT
>NW_025870938.1:0-1540 GCF_002878395.1 Capsicum annuum
TCTTGGAACCTTAACACTACACACAACAATAAACCTATCTCTTACAAAGACACAAGATCGGAATTCACCTCCCAAGCATCATGTTTCCAAGCAAATGCAAACACAAGTGATTCTACACTTGTCTAAGTCCTAATTTCGGTTTTGGGTGCCTCAAGGAAAGAGGACTTGTGTTTCTTTGCATTGTAAGACTTACAACTTCATTCATAAACTAAGTAAATAAAATCCTATATTGTTCTTTATATAGCTATTACAAGATATAAGTTAAAATGACCAAAAGGGACTTTAAAGAGTGGGCTGCCCATCAAGTATAAGTTATGGGCTGATTTTGGTGTGTTTTGGGCCTCTTCTACACTTCAAGTGCACACACCAAGTCTCGGGACCAACACGCACCATATCCGTGATTATTCTTGTATCACTTCTGAATTGAAAAACTTCTTTCAAGAATTCTTGATCCAAATACATTTTCAAGAATCACATTAGCTAAGCTAATGAACAATAGTCGGATCAAGAAAGGATTCAAACAAATTGATAAACCGCCAATTTTGGATCAAGAACAGGACAAATCGCCTTGTAGTATTTTTGAAATTGCGGATGATTCAGATGCAGAAAGTTCTTCCGGACACAAATAGCAAATTCCATTAACAATGAAGCCTACTTCTTTGAACGCTTTTGATATCATTTCTCTTTTCCCTGATTTTGTTCTCTCTAACTTGATAAAGATTTGTCGATCGGATGCTAGATTCACGACACAAAATTCAGCATCCACTATCATCTTGAGGATAGAGGAAGTAGCTTCGATGGGAGTTTTATGGTATGCTATCGAAATTGTATGATGACTATGTCATTTTAATGCTTAAACTGTTAGGGAGAACTGTAACACCCCTCCTTAGGATAAGGAGTCCCACATCGGCAAAACACAGGAGAGATACTGGGTATATAAGTAAGCAAGCCTTACTCTCCAGTGACATGCTTTAAAGCCGTGCAGACCTGGGCTCCAGAGAGGACAATATCACTAATGGGTTGGGCCATTACAAATGGTATCAAAGCCACTCTTGTGTTAGCCTTATTAATGTGGGACAGAGTTCAAACTGCCTCTGAGTCTAGGCGGGCATCCCATTCGGTGGGACGCTGGGTAGCGCGAGCCTTATTTATTAGTTTAGTAAAGTCAAGCTTTGGCTTATTCAGACCTTAATCGAATCATATGTACTGGTCAGTATAATCTCGTATATTCTAGAATCAAAGAAAGATAATAAATGGCCAGCAACTCGTCGAGAATCGCGGGGACGTCACGAATGAATTGGTAGCGAGACGTTCAAACTGCCTCTGAGTCTAGGCGGGCATCCCATTCGGTGGGACGCTGGGTACTGAGTTTAGGAAATTCTGGTAGCGAGACAGCCGCGGGGCACCATAGCATGTCAAGAATAAGGGGACATAGTGAATGTAACCACTCCCTTGGTTGGGGTTTGTGACTCCCCTATCCTTTCAATTTTTTTATTCCCAGGTCTTTTTTATTATCACTGTTAGAATATTTTTGTTGACG
>NW_025870939.1:0-6859 GCF_002878395.1 Capsicum annuum
TCTAGATGCCACAGGAGTAATTTTGTAGGACCAAATCGACTTGATCAATAAGGTAAATACAACAACAACAACAAACCCAGTGTATTTCCACCTAGTGGGGTCTGGGGGGGGTAAGATGTACGCAGTCCATACCTCTACCTCTGAAGAAGTAGAAAGGCTGTTTCCGATAGACCCTCGGCTCAAGGCACAAGATACCACACAAACACATAGTAAAGCACAGAAGCAGATTACATAACATAAATACGGCACCCATAAGTAATATAAAACAGAGGAGAGCAGAGGAAAGCACACTGATTCGTAATGAAACATGGAACACGGAACACGGAATCATAACAGGAATAAAACCCCCACCACGTAATTCCCTACACTAGCGACCCAAACTGGCCCTAGTCCTCTGCCGTAATTCGCGTCCTCCAGACCTTCGTATCCAGGGTCATGTCCTCGGTGAGCTGTAACTGTTCCATGTCCCGCCTAATCACCTCACCCCAGTACTTCTTCGGCCTACCCCTACCCCGCCTAAAACCATCCAACGCTAGCCTCTCACATCTACGGACCGGGGCATCCGTGCCCCTCCTCTTCACGTGTCCGAACCATCTCAATCGTGCTTCCCGCATCTTGCACTCCACTGAAGTCACACCAACCTTCTCCCGAATAGTCTCATTCCGAACTCTATCCCCTCTAGTCAGCCCACACATCCAGCGCAACATCCGTATTTCTACCACCTTCATTTTTTGGATGTGGGAGTTCTTAACTGGCCAACACTCCGCTCCATACAACAAGGCCGGGCGGACTACCACCCTGTAGAATTTGCCTTTAAACTTGGGCGGCACCTTCTTATCATACAGCACCCCGGACGCGAGCTTTCACTTCATCCATCCCGCCCCAATACGGTGCGAGACATCCTCGTCAATCACACCGTTACTCTGGATCACGGACCCAAGATACTTGAAATTATCCCTCTTACATACCTCCTGTGCTTCCAGCTTCACTACTCCCTCATTCTCCCGCCTCACGTCATTAAACTTGCATTCCACATACTCTGTCTTACTTCTGCTCACCCTGAACCCTTTAGACTCAAGAGTTTGCCTCCACAAAAATAAAAATAAAAATAAAAATATCTCAAAATGTAACCTTAACTATTTATTTATTTTCAACTAAAACTTATTAAAAATGAAACAAAAGTAAAAATGAAAATTGGACAAAAATGAAAATATTTAATGCCGAATAATAAGTTAAAACTCCGGAAGGGTCAAAAATCACGTCTACATTTTTCCCATCCTTGTGTGAAATCTCGAAGAGTTTTTATATAAAGAAGTAGATAAATAAATGATTTTTCATCCTCCGATTATTCCAAAAATAAGGATAAAAATAAAATAAAATAAAATAAAATATATCAAAATAAAAGATGTGACCGAGTCCTGGTTTTGGACCGCCTACATATCCCAGGTTATAATGGAATCAGGTCACGTGTAATTCAATGAGGTAAAATGGTGAGAGAACGAGTTAGAGTTCGAGTAAGGTTCCGTTGAGTTTCCGGTCCGCGACTTCTGCTTTTACATTCACATAAATAACAAAATAAATTTGAAGATACAAGTGAAAGAATCCTATCTATTCAACTTTTCTAGAATCTTGACTTGAATCTTTATGACCAAGTAGTGAGATAGTCGTTATTTTGAGTTGAGTCTTGAAGAATGAAATATTCCTCCATGTCTCTTGGCATTGGAGATAAACTTGACAATCTTCAAACTATCATCTGACTTGAACTTGACAATCTTCACCTTATTCTTCAGGCGGGCTCCTGAACTTGCAACTTATAATGTTCACTCTATTCTTCAGACGGGCTCCTGACTTGCTACTGATAATGTTCACGCTATTCTTCTGGCGGGCTCCTGAGCTGCTATTCTTCACCCTGTTCTTCAGGCGGGCTTCTGACTTGTTATTTCTTCACCCTGTTCTTCAGAAGGGCTCCTTACTTATTATTTCTTCACCCTATTCTTCAGGCGGATTCATGACTTGCTTTTTCTTCACCCTATTCTTTAGGTGTGTTCTTGAACTCAAAGAAAATAGTGAAACAGAAAAATAACATCTCATTCTTCAGGAGGGTCCTGGCATAAAATAAATTCCCTTTCTTTAAAAGGATCCTGTCCCATTATTCAAGAGGGTTTTGAGCAAAAAATAAATTCCCATTCTTCAGGAGGGTCCTGGTATAAAAAAAATTCTCATTCTTCAGGCGGGTCCTGAGCATAAAATAAGTTTCCATGCTTCAAGAGGGTCCTGTCCCATTCTTTAGAAGGGTCCTGAGTATTAAATAAATTTCTATTCTTTAGAAAGGTCCTGTTCCATTCTTCAGGAGGGTCCTGAGCATAAAAATAAATTTTTATTTTTCAGGAGGATCCTGTCCCATTCTTCTGGAGGGTCCTGAGCATAAAAATAAATTTCTATTCTTCAGGATGCTCCTGTCCTATTCTTCAGAGGGTCCTGTCCTATTCTTTAGGAGGGTCCTGAACATAAAATAAATTCTTATTCTTCAGGAGGGTCCTAAGCATAAAATAAATTTCCATTCTTCAGGAGTATCCTGTCCCATTTTTCAGGAGGAACCTGTGCATAAAATAAATTCCTATTCTTCAGGAGGGTCTTAGGTATAACATAAATTCCAGTAAACACGAACAAAATTTTTCCCCAGTTTGCACTAGAAAAATTTGTGAGTGTCATCAGATTACAACTTTTGAAAAGTACAGTAAAGAGGGTGAATCAAGGCCCTGCTAAAGAAATGTGTCTTTTCAGAGTGAAACTAATGACCAAAATCAGGAAGTGCGTCTCCTAACACATGAAACTTAAATTACCCAGACAAGGAAGTGTGTCTCCTAGTAGGTTAAATGAAATGACTCTACTAGAAAGTGCATCTTCTAGGAGTGAGGTTCAAGTTAGGAAGTGTCACCTAACATATGAAAACTTAAATTACCCAGACAAAGACGTGCATCTCCTAGGGGTTAAATGAAATGACTCGACTAGAAAGTGCGTTTTCTAGGAGTGAATGCTCAAGCTAGGAAGTGCGTTACCTAACACATGAAAACTGGCATATCCTGACTAGAAAGTGCGTCTTCTAGGGGATAAATGAAATGACTCAACTAGAAAGTGCGTCTTCTAGGAGTGAATGTTCAAGCTAGGAAGTGCGTTACCTAACACATGAAAACTGACATGCCCTGACTAGGAAGTGCGTCTCTTAAGGGTTAAATAAAATGACTCGATTAGAAAGTGTGTCTTCTAGGAGTGAATGTTCAAGTTAGGAAGTGCATCTCCTAGGAGTTAAATAAAATGAATCAACTAGAAAGTATGTCTTCTAGGAGTGAATGTTCAAGTTAGGAAGTGCATCACCTAACACATAAAAGCTAAAATACCTAGGCAAGGAAGTGCGTCTCTTAGGGGTTAAATGAAATGACTCAACTAGAAAGTACGTCTTCTAGGAGTAATGGTTCGAGTTAGGAAGTGCGTCACCTAACAAATGAAAACTTAAATTACCCAGACAAGGAAGTGTGTCTCCTAGGGGTATAGGATGATAAATTTTCAACATGATTGTGATTACTAAACATGTGTAGCAATATTGCCTCTTCCATTTGCAAAAGTAAGGAATTGCATCTTTCTGATATTTAGGCTTAGAAGCCTTTGATTTGAAGGTAACATGTGTTCTGGTTTTATGTAACGAGAACTTATGAGTTTTAAAATCATGGTGGTTGATTTGTGGCTTTAGCTTCCGAGGTAATTGCTCTTACACTTGTCATACTCGGCTCTATTTCAAATCATTGATAAGTATCATTGATTTGTCGTATTCTTGACCCTCAATTCTGACTACTGAAACTCTTGACTCAAATCATATTTCTCTTGTCAGATGCCTCTGAGTTTTATTTCTAACACACCTTTTATCTTTCCACGAGTCCAAAACTATCAGGTTATAAATATTCCTGAGTTCCTTGCTTTATTTTTGAAATGTGTTATCTTTGTACGTCAGTCCTTCGTTTTACTTTGTATAATTGAAGGAGTTGGTAGCAAGTTTTGAAATTCTTCCTTACTCGTCTTGACATGAATTTGACTAAAAAATATGCGAAAGATGACAATAGTGATTTATCATTTGACAACAAAGATACAAAAATAAAAAATAAAATTAAAATAAATAAAAATTAAAATAATAAAAAGAAAAGTAGAAGACAATTGGCATCTATTTTTCGAAACGTAGGCATCTATTTTTTGAAATGACCAAAACAAAAACTTATTTGAGTCTGGTAGCCGATTCCAATTATTACGACATGTATTTTGAATTAAACCACTTGATCTTTCCATACTAATCATGATCAATTTTTTTCCTTTTATTGAATATGAAACTGAGCCACTGTTGAACTTGTTCTTTCCAAATTACAATCCTTCTTCGACTAGTGGCATCTTAATGGGTTTTTACCAACGAGCCCATCTCATTTTCATTTCTTTCTCAACTCACCGTCGTTTTATGGTGTTCAAATGAATTTTCACCGATAAGACCCTCTCATTTTTTGTTATTCTCACAACTCACTATCGTCTTATGGTGCCTAGGGGAGTTTTCACCAATAAGACTTTTTTTTTCCTTTTTTTTTTCTCTTTTTTTTTTTTGAAAGAAAATGATACCAAAAGTATGAAATATCATGCACCCAAACATGTTTAGTCTTGACATTCTCAAAGATCGATCTGAAGGTCTTTCTTTGGTTGTAACTTGGCTTTTGGAAAGAGGAAGAAAAAAGTGGCATGAGGCTCAAAAATATAAATGACATTAGGTGAAGCTTACAACTTTCGGAATCGACTCATAAAGAAAATAATTTTTTGCTCCAGTTTTATTTCATACTGGGTAACTTGATTTTTCACTTGGTTGGACCGAACCCCAGAGTAGGGCTGCCTTCATATCTTGTCATAGCAAGAATCAAGTCAAACGTAGTTCAGTCATCTTGTTCATTTTCTTGATTTTCTTTTCTTTTTTTTTCCTTTTCTTTTTCTTGACTTTTCTCTCTTCTTTTTTAGAGAGAGAGAGAGATTTTCCGACTCTATTTCTTTTCTTGACACTTTTCTAACTCTATTTTTTTTCTTGATACTTTTTTTATTTTTTTTTTTATTTTTTTCAGACTCTATTTTGATTCCTAAAGAGGTGTATGAAAGAAAATAAAATAAAAGCACAAAGGGAATAACAAAGGATGACACAACATTTGGATAGAAGAATAAAATACCTTCGTCATATCAATCCTTAAAAATGCAAGTACATAACATGCAATCAAAGAGTGCAACATGAAAATCATGCACATCTTTTTAACATTGTCCTTGACTTAGCAAGTGCACATGTGTCACTTCTTTTAAGCTTGTGAAATATATAGGCCCATCTGTGTTGTACTTTCCTCACAACAGATGATTTTTTTTGCTTCTTCTGACCATTGAGACTATAGATCCTCCGATTAATCTTCATTTAAAATGTTTAAAATAGACCTTTTCATTCATAACCAAGTTATTTTCTGATTCGCAATGTGATTGTCTCAATCCATTCAAATGAGGCTTTAATTCAATCTTCAAGCATCCCGACACCTTTATTTATTTTCTTATATGATTTCTTTTTTTTCAATTTTAACTTCTTGGCTCAATACTTTAGGATTATATTGGATTTAAAGATCAGTCTGTGAATTTAACATGCATATCACATCACTAGAATCACCATAGAAAGAGCTCTCTAAAGAAAAGAAAGACAACCAAACAATATATAATGAAAAATAAAATAAAAATAAAAAGGACACATATTTGTTGATATAAAAATAGAAGGATTTGAATAGAAATGATAATAAGATAAGACAAGATAGATCCCAAACTCCAACCCTAAAATAATTCGGGTAGTAGAAAGAAAGACAAAACAGACTACTAAAAATCCTTCCTTGTGGGGAGCAGACTGACTTTTAAATTGCCGAATTTAATATTTTAGCCACTGATTTGCATGCTTCCCTTAATGGAGTTTCCACAATCATTGCTACATCATTTTTTTCTTTTTGAACCCAATTATTTTGAATTTATCACCGTCAAACTCTCTCCAAAGTAAGTCGTCAGCAGTTTCTCTTTCCCTCTACTCCTCTTAATTGATTTCAAAACCTTTTTAGATGAGCCAAAAGATCACCATGGCCCTCTTACATGTCCAACTTTGATGTTTTAGAATCTAGAGGTAAGTGAACATTGTACAAATTCTTGTAAGGAATTTTTTTTCCTTTTTAGCATTTGCATGTTTCTTATATTTTACTCCAAATTTCTCACTTTCTAGGATATTTCTTCTTATTCCCCATTTCTAATAGTCTACACCAACTCATCTCAGGCCTTATACCATTTTTTGTGGGTCATTTTGCTTGTTCTTTGGACCTGATGTTTTATGGGTGAGAAGCCAACTTAATATTATTTTAATTATTTTGAGATAGCAATTATGTCAAAACTTGACATTTTCAAAAAACTTTCTTAAGAATATCACCGAGCCTGGCATGGGTTGCCTACGTATCTCATCAAGGTGAGAATCAGGTGTGCGTAGTTCTTGAAAACTGGAGATATGAAGAAACATACTTTTTGTTATTTGAATAGTGAGAAACAATTTTTTTTTTGAATTTATTAATAATTATTATAATAATAATAGTTTATTTTTTAAATTTTTGAAAACAAATTAGTTTTATTTTTTTTTATATATAAGGATCAAAACTTTCTTTGTTTTTTTTTTTTTGGTTTAAAAGGAAAGATAACCCTTTTTTTTAAGATCATCGAATCCATAGAGGACAACCTACGTATCTCATTAAGATGAAAATCAGGTGTGCGTAGTTCTTGAAAT
>NW_025870940.1:0-663 GCF_002878395.1 Capsicum annuum
ATAAAGGAGCATATAGTATAGAAGAAAGTAAAGAAATAAGAAAATTATATTTTAATAAATTACCCGAACCATTTAGTTCAAAGATAATAAAAAGTTGGGAAGAAGCAAAAATATTAGATACGTTAGGAGCAAGAATAAAATTTTTACAACAATGGTATAGAAACTTATGTGAAAAATATTAGGAAGGGTTAAAAATGGAAAAAACATTAATAAAAAATTTAGCATGTTGCAAAAATAAAATAGCACCCCAATTTGGATGTGAAGAAAGATATTATAAGAAAAGAAAGAAACAAGAAATATAAGAAATATAAAAAATCAAAATATAAATACAGGAAACCGAGAAAAAGATATTATGTAAAAGATTATAAATACAAAAGACCATATAGAAAGACGAAATCTATAAAAGAATGTACTTGTTATAATTGTGAAAAGTTAGGACATTTAGCTAGAGATTGTAAATTACCTAATAATCCAAAAAATAAACAAATATCAGAAATAAAAATAGATAATACAGAATATATGCGGGTAGAGTATATAGATTATGAATTAGAAAGTGAGGATAGTATATATGAAATTTCAGCAAACGAAACAGATACTGAAATAGATAGTGAAATAGATGAATCAAATGACTGAAGAAGATATAAAAATAATAACAAAGGAAGA
>NW_025870940.1:763-1503 GCF_002878395.1 Capsicum annuum
TGACAGTAACATATTTGATGAAATAAAAGGAAAAGAATTAGATTTAAGTGTAGAAAAATATTTAAAATACCAACAATAAAAAATATTTTTACTAGGAAAAAGGATGAATATTATGTAGTATGCCAAAAAGAACATGTAATAGACTGCAGATATGTAAAAGACAAAGCTAATATACCACTAGTAACAAAAAGAAT
The DNA here is from genome assembly GCF_002878395.1 of Capsicum annuum. Taxonomy (NCBI): domain Eukaryota; kingdom Viridiplantae; phylum Streptophyta; class Magnoliopsida; order Solanales; family Solanaceae; genus Capsicum; species Capsicum annuum. Next base: position 958 of record NW_025870940.1, read on the forward strand.
AATTAATAAAGAAATAAATGATATAAAAAGTAAAGGAGATCCAATAAAATATGTACACCTTAGAGATACAGAGATACTAATAAAAGCATGTTTTAGAGAAGGAATAGATACACCAATAGAATTATATTTAGTAGATGATAGAATTATAAAACCTATAGAAAAAAACATAATAATTGCCGTAAAAGAAAATCTAATATACCAAAAATTTAAATTTATAATAAGTGCAAACAATTCAGTAGCGGTAACAAATAAAAATATAGATAAATCACTCGTATTATATTGGAAAATATCAGGAATAGAATTAACCCCATGAAGTAAAATATTTACAGCAAGATGCAAAAATCTTTATGTATTAACAACAAAACATAAAATAACAGGAAAAAATAAGATTAACAAAATACGAATAGAAAGCCCATTCAAACAAATTGTAAAAACAATAGATTATAATGATTATAGCTATAGAGACATAGATATAGAAGAAAATTTAGAAATAGTAAATGATAGAATAAGTACAACGAAAAGAATAGCTGATGAAAAACCAGAATC
>NW_025870941.1:0-6026 GCF_002878395.1 Capsicum annuum
AAATAAATATTAAAAGTTTAAAAAAATAGCCATATTTTTTTTGGTGTCGGCAGTCAAAACCCAATCAAATTGAATAACTTCAGTGTTAGATAAGAGATGATAAATTGTAAATCTCTAAGTGTTAAATAAGATAAAACTTTAGATTTGATTGAAATGTTGTATCATTTTAACATGATGTTAATTCTATACTATAGCAGACAACAAAACATTGAATAGGAAGAATCCAAATATGATAAGTACTTAACTTACCCTTGGCTATAAAACAACAAAACATTGAATAGGAAGAATCCAAATATGATAAGTACTTAACTTACCCTTAGCTATAAATAATAATAGTAATAATAATAACAATAAGCCATTAGAAATACTATAAAATGAAAGCAAAAAAGAACCATAAACTTAAACATAAACAAAACAAATAAAAAGAGATAAGAGAAGAGAGTGCAAAGATTTTCTCAATTCTTCTCATTGTTTCAAGTGTGTACAATCTTGTGTCAAATATCATATTTTCCAAAATAAATATATTAGCCGACATTTTTATATAATTCATATTTCTCCAATAAATTAATATTTTAGAATACATTACACAAAATATTTATGAGTTTTTAAATATCATAATATCGATCATATACTTCTGAATTATGTAAAAAAAAAAAAAGTAATTATCGAAAACTTATTGATCTTCTACAGTATAACATGATGCTTGATTTGATAATTTATCATGAAAAGTTTATATCTTCAACTATAATTTATTTTTTGGCTATACTGCAAGAAAAGTTTGATGTTAGAGAAACAATATATGATAAATCATTGACAAGAAAAAAAAATAACAAACAACTAATATATTACTTTTATAACCTGGATAAAAAAGAGAGAGAGAGAGTTCAGGAAGAATATGAAAGGAAACTTTAGGGAGCATTATAACATGGGTGGAGGAAATTGTAAGTCCTAAGTGAACTATTCTATATATTCTTTTTTTTTTTAATTTAATTTTGGGATTTTATTAATAAAATAACAAAATACCACTTAGTCTTTACACAAGATGGGTCAACCCATCCGGAAACAAAAACAAAATTAAACAAAGCCTACTTCTAACCTTTGAATCGGCCCAACCCTCTATTCTATTACGTATAAGAGTAAAAGTAGGACTTCCAAAATAAGTATCCACTCTTCCTTTCCTCTTCAACCCTACAACATCTGAGCCATGTTTCACTGTTCAACCGTCGCTTCATCTTGCTCCAGCTCTGGGTGATAAACACTGTGCCCTGGTTGCCTCTTGTTTGTGCATATCTCAACTTGCAGAAGTAAGTCTTGGTTATTTTCCCTTTGCTTTGATTGAATCTTCATTTTCAGCATATTTTCATACTTCGTAATGTGTTTTAGTTGTGCTCTCCGGTGGATAGGATTAATTTCTTCCTTGTGTGCTATGTTAAGGGTTCTTATCAGCTAAAGACTATTACTTCTTTTGATTAAGACTGAAATTGCCCCTCTGTAGATGTTTAGTGTGAAATCTTTTGTCTTCTTAATCTTCCCCATCTTATAGATATGGTTGGTATGGAGATAATGGGATGCTCAAAACCACAAATATTCAGGGAGTACTATGACCTTCAGGTTTATCAATTTTAATCCAACCAAGTGACCCTCGCTGTGAGTCCTTTTTATTGGTTATTGTAGTGTAGGCTAGTTAGTTGTTTTACTCATTTTGTTGCCTCGATGGCTTGTACATATTTGCATGTGAAAAAACTAAGTTTTAGCCTCTCCATTCTTCTCACCTTTTTCTAGTGACAATCTTAAGTATGAGCATTGTAATTTGTCATTATTAATTATCCTCTAACTTCTAGCTGCTGAAAGCTTGTGACTGTGAAATACCCTTTATCTATTACCACAGTAGCTAGATAATCAGCTAATTGATTCCCTTCTTTGAGAATATGTTGATACTATGCTTGTTTATTTCCCATTAAATTCCATATTTGCTCTATTGTATCTGATATGATCAATGGACAGGTCCACTCTCTAATTAAAATTTTCTGCAAAGTTAAAAAGTCTGTCTGAATGATGACTTTGTTATGTTGTGAGTGATTGTAATGTGTGTGAAATACCTCAAATTTTGGCCCTTGAAAATTTCTTAAGCTTTGATCTCACTACCTTGATTATGACTTGACCATACGAGTCATATGGTATCTTGATGGGTCAGATTACCCTAGTCGTAGGGTGTTAGTACAAGGTGGTTAGGTTTTCTGTCTTGGTTACGACTTGATAACATGAGTCGTTAAGGGTGGTGATGAGTCGTTAGGACAAACCTTAACCAAATCAGTAACTTAGCGGCTTGACCTTGCTCTAAGTACGAGTGGCTCACTAAGAGCCATGAGGATAGGTTATGAGTCGTGAGGTGAAGTTATAGGTTGTCCAGTGTCTGACCTAATTAGGTACTATATTGGTTACGACTAGAGCATACAAGTCTTTAGGTCATGTTATGAGTGGCATCATGGAGTTGTAAGGTGGACAGTGTATGGGTGTCCAACTCACTGTCTAGGCTAAGACTCAAGGCTATGATTCGTATAATGTGGTGACGAGTCAATAGGTCGACTCATAACTAAAGATAAGTTTTTTTAGCTTTTAAGCTAAGAGTGTTCTGGACATTTCCTACTTTAATTCCCTTTGATACCATGACTTAAAACCTTCCTCGAAACTTTATCAACACATCATTCCCTATAAAACACTCTCAAATTCTCTCTCAAGCTCTCTGTTCAATCTAAGTGTAGGGTTTCAAAAGAAGTTGTCATATAGGATTCTAGGGGTGTAATCCCTTCCAAATTCCTTGGTATTTCACGCCTATTACTCCTTCCTCATTGTTATTTTACTTAAAACACATGATTTAATGTATGACTTTCATGGTATTGATATGTTTTAGAAATAACGGTTGGGGTTTTTGAATGTTTAATGTTGAATGATGTTTTCCCATGGTATAATTATGGTTTTCTATGTTTTAATTATGGTTTTGAACATGTTGGTGCATGGGTATGGTGGTGGAACTTGATAATGGTAAATTTCTCTAAACTTGTGACTTTTGATTGTTTATGACCTCAAAGTGTTTGGTTTGACTTATTTCTAGAAACTAACACATGGTTTAAATGGTCAAATGGTTAAGGATTGTTTTGAAAACCTTACGGGGTACATGAGAATCCCCTATGTGTTTTTTATAATGGAGTCTGCGGGGTATACGGGAATTCTCTAAGTATTGGCTAATGACATTACTTGCAAGTTATAGTCGGCATAACGGTACCACTTTATAATGTCTTAATAATTGACTCCTAGAATTAGTGGTTTGGTTATGTGTAAAATGTTTTAATTGGACAATAATAGGGATTGAGATATCTAGCTGTGAAGGTGTGAGTGGGTTGGTCTTAGTGACCTTATGCTTGTGGGATACATGGGAATCCCCCAAGTCTATACATGTATATATGTATCATGGAGGGTGAAGGGTACACGAGAATCCCCAACCTTCGATGATATCCCCGATTCGTGCAGCTACACGTACTGGGGCTCGTTCAGGGGCTAATACTAGACCTATATAGCCCGTGGGCGGGCTTATGATGGTAAAGCTACACAACCCAAGTTAAGGATTTAAATGCATGCTAAACCTTGTTCCCAATCCCAGCACTATATATAAATCGTTAACTTGGGTTGTGTAGCTTTACCATCATAAGTCCACCCACAGGAACGAGCCCCAGTGTGTGTAGCTACACAAATCGGGGATATTATCGAAGGCTGGAGATTCTCGTGTATGTATATGTATACATGTGATTTCGTATGGTTATTTGACTTAGTTTTGAATTGATGGAATTATTTTATCTTTATCCCTGAGTTACATAATAGCGTTCACTCTACTAACTATTTTTTGGTGTTGTATCCCCACATAATGTAGGAACCAGTTGCACTTCCACTCCTCCTGCTCAGTGACTTGGTGATTTGGGGACAACTTTTGAGTCAGACTGAAGTGGTGAGCTTCCATACTCCGGAAGACCCCATTTCATGCTATGGACTTCTTTATATCATTTTTATTTCTTTAGTTTAAGTTTTGGTTATGGCCAGGGTGTAAGACCCCGTAAAATCCTAAGCTTAATTCAGGTCTTTAGTCTTGTCAAGGGGTCCCAGACTTTGAATATTTTAGCTAAGTACTCAGACTTAGTGTTATTTTAGCCTATGAAGGTTGGCAATCTTATTTCACGACCTTTACGTCCATTAAATGTTGATTTTTAGGTTGATTCATGATTGGGGAGGTCCATAGGTATTCCTGGGCGAGTTTTAAATTTTTTAGACCTTGTTTGAAAAACATTTGAGTGCCCAAAATAGTGGGTTAAATCTTGGTGTGTCGTGTCGACCATCGCGTTGATGGATGATTTTCCCCTAGCTTTAGTGCAAATTTCAGTGAACCAACATGAACTTGGTGGGAAGCGTCGGCTATCGCGTCGATGGCATTGACGCGGCTCGTCGAACTGCCCGTCGGTAACCCAGTTTTCAGTCATTAAAAGACCCCCAAGTTTTCAGTCTTGGGGGTGTTTAGGTCTTTTTCCCTCGACTCTCAGCACCCAAAAATGAAATTAAACACCCTATAGTGCAAATATAGTCATTCTTTCTCAAAATCTCTTAAGAACAAAACCCTTGAAGCTTTAATTTCAAATCAAGGGCACAAATTCCACCATAAACTTTCAGAAATTTCTTCAACAAAGGTATGTGAAGTGTTTATCCAAGGGTTCCTTCCACCCTTGGAGTTCAAGAATCTTTTTTGAACTTTAAGTAATTAATTTTATGATTTCCATATTTGGAATTGAAGTGTATCCATGATTGCTATTTGGAATAAGTTCCTAATTCATGATTATATATATATTTCATGTGAAATTGATCATTATGTGTGTAGGTTCATGTGAATCCATGATAAACCCTTGAATTATGAAATTAGAGTTGAATTATGATGCTCACTTATTGTTCAATACTATGTGCATATATTGTGCTCCCCAAGTGCTTAATAAATTGTCCATGTGAACTATTAAGAGAATGAAATCATGTCAAGTTAGCTTATGTACAAGTTATATTATGCAAGTTTTTGTCAAAATGCCCCAATGAATGAATGATGATCAAATACTTAGCTTATATGCTTCAAGTTATGCCATGTCTCTTAATTTATGCTATCGAGTCCTGGGTATACTGGTATCCGACAATTTAGCTGATTACTTAGAGCCATGGTCAGTCATAGAACAGTATCAATCACGACATGATCAGTAGTACTCTCAGTTAGTTATAGAACTTAGGAAAACTCAGTAGAATCAGTATTCGTCTATTCTAATTCAGTATCCAATTCAGACTTCAGTAAACTCATTCAGCTAACAAGATTAAGTAGTATTCCATCAGTAAACAGAACTTAGTGAACTCAGTTCAGTTCATCTAAATAGTAATCACAGTAACTATTCAGTCTAGCCTAGTACAGACTAGAAATCAGTTCAGTATCTATTCAGTTGAGAGTAGGATTCAGCACCGAGTTAAGCCAGGGATGGGGGCATTCCTGTCAGTAGAGGGCTTGACCCTTAGCAGCAGTTCTTACGTTACAGAACTACGTAGTCAGTGTAGGTTGAGGTATCTTCCTACCAGATATTATGAGGGTTGATATTTCTCATCTGAGTTATCTTGCCAGTGAGGGTTGATGGAAGAGCTTCCTGTTATAGAGAGTTAACTCACAGCTTGTCTTTATCCATGGCATGGTATTGACACCCTTCCAACTGGGGTTAAAGGTTGGACCCTAATCAGTTTAGAGAGGGGCATGCCGGTTAGATGATTACCTCCCATAGTCTCAGTTCTAGTCTCAGTCTCAGAATAAAACTCAGTTTAGTTCTACAGATTTAGGACTATCAGACATAGTCACTTAGCTCAGTACAAAACTCTGTATGGTTCCACAGTATTCAGAACTGTTAGATACAGTCTTTCAGATAATCATTAATATAGTACTTGTAAACTCAGTTATTGGTTATCAG
>NW_025870942.1:0-1377 GCF_002878395.1 Capsicum annuum
AAATGAATAAAGTGCAGAAATACAAAGAATTAAAACAAATTATTTCTGAAAAATGTAAAGAATTAAAAATAAGAATAGAAAGACTACATTATAATATATTTGCCGGAGTTAGTAAAAATTCAATAAATACACAAAAAGATGAAATATCAAAATTAGAATCACAAATAGACAGTTTAGAATATATATATATATATATATAAACATGAACTATTCACAATAAAATGAACAAAGAAGAATTTATAATAGGTGAAAAAATATATGAAAATCATGAAGGATTAAAAATAAAAATAGTATTTTCTAATCTAGGAAGAAGATATAAGAAAATAGGTGAACATGTATATCTAATTTTAGAAAAAGAAGAATTAAAATTAGAAGATAAATTGACAGCAATGATAAGAATAGAAAGAGAAAACGAAGAAATAGATAGGAAAAAGGAAATAGAAAAAATAAAACAACAAACTACGGAAGAAATACAAATAATAGAAGAAACTAAAAATAGTAGGATTGCTGAATTCGAAAAAGAACTACAAATGTTCGAGCCCAAAACTGAACAAAGACAAAAGGAAAAAGAAGAGAAAGATAGAGAACAAAAATTACTGAACGAGATAAATCAATTTAAGGAAAAATTGAAAATAAGAAACAAAGAATTAGAAATAAATAATATAGACGTTGGAGAGACAGATAATTATGATTCAGAAGATAGTGAAACATATACAAAAATATTAACAAATACAAAAAATTTAGAAATCAATGAAAAACAAAAAGAAATTAATGAGGAAAACTTAGAAAATACCCACACAGAAATAAATACTCTTGATAAAAAAGAAAATGAAAATATAATACCTAAAACAGCAGAAATAAAGAAACCCGCATAATATAAGAATAAGTTTAAAAAGCATAATGAATATGACAAATGGACACCAAAACAGATAGTTAATAAAAATTACAACTTTTTAGACCTAGACTGTGTAATAGATACAGAAAAAATAATACAATTATGGATAGGATATATGACAAAACAATTATTAGATAATAATATAAACATAACAGATGCACCAAAATATATATAAAGAACACTAATAGGATCAGTAAAACTATGGTTTTCAAATTTAACTGAAAATAGCAAGAAAGTATTAAGAACTAATAAACCTATAGAAGGAACATCATCGACAACAACTAAACTAACACCTATAGAACTATTATAAAAATATGAAACAACTATAAAAGATGAATTTGGTAGTACGACAACAATCGAAGAAGAACAAGATGAAGAAAAAGATACAAATAGGAATTTAATGTTAAAATTAGCAATATGTAATATGTGTAATATAGATGAATATACTTGCGCATTTAAAGAATATTATTATAAAGGAGCAT
>NW_025870943.1:0-574 GCF_002878395.1 Capsicum annuum
TATATATATATATATATATGAAAAGATATCTATATATATGAACTCTTCATGCGTATACATATATCACATCCACAAGAATGTTACCTTATAATAGAACACGTTCATTATATTTTGATGAATTATCGGTTATATATTAAATTATTATGACCGAAATATATAGTAACATATTATATATATATATATACACACACATATTCATTATACAAAGGTTATGCATGTTTAACGTCATTTAACATATATACAAAAGAAAATATTTATTTTATATATTGAAACATAAATAAAATATAAAGATTATGTTTAACATAATTTGTTTATTTTATTTAATATATTTTTAAGTGTAATTTTTTTAAAAAATTGTGGAATGATTGATTTATATTATTATTATACTGATTATCTACTACGTGTAATCAATGTAATTTTAAAAATTTATATAATTATTTTTTATGAAACAAATAATATATATATTTGATTACATATATATAATTATTTTGATTACATATAAATATTATGTTTAAAAGTATTTTATATTTTTTTTTAGTTTCAAAACCAACCAAAAGTGGATGGTTTTTTATTT
>NW_025870943.1:674-2234 GCF_002878395.1 Capsicum annuum
TAAAATATGGTCGCTTTTTAAATAATTTTTTTTTCTTTAAAAAAAAGTGACCACAAGTGGTCGATTTTTTCCGATCACTTTATTGTGGTTGGTTTTGGGTGGTCGGTTTTTGCTGTTTCTCTAGTAGTGATATATATATTACTTTATCTTCGCTCGAGGGGATCTTTCATTATTAATACTCCATCTCATTTAATACGAAGGAAAACAAGAAGAGGGTATCATACTCAACTGTTATAACACATCTCAGCAGATAAGATCTCTCTTATTTGCATAAAAACCTTCATTTTTTTAGCTGGAAATTACAGTTAATGAGAGGAAAGCATCACTATGTAGCTGAACAAGGAAATGAACGAGTAAATATTAGAGGGAAACACGGTACTTACTTAGGCAAGATGAATGCAAAAGGAAATCAAGATGCAAAAGCTACAATATCCATCAATCCTAGCATCATTCATACCAATATCAGAAGGTGGATCGGAGCAGAGAAAGGAAGAAGTAGATTAAAAGGCGGTTGGTTTGAGATGAGGATTAGGAAACTCAAATGTTTTTGAAACCCTACTCTTTTTATTTGTTTACTATTTGTATTTGAGTTGGGCTGGGTCTGGTGAATCTAGCTAGGCTGATTTTTATTGTATGATGGATTGGTCCAATTTGAAATGATTATTAATAAAATACAAAATTAACCCCAAAAAAAGTCTCATTTAATTTATTTAACTTATTTTTACTTTTAATCTATTTACAAAAATGAATAACTCTATTATTTCATAACAACTAGTTTAGTTGTATGCGCCTCGCGCGTGTACCTCACTTTATTGAGTTCAAATATTACACTAAATAGGATATTTGTTTAAATAATAAAGATGAATACAATAATTAAATTCAACATCTTTGGGAGAATTTATTTAATTAAATCTAACCTTTATAAAAAAAAATTGTCAAAGTGATCGACATTTATCTATCACCTGTAAACTGCAACAAAACAACACGATGAACAAAACAATATAATTAAACCTAACTTTTACACAAAAAATTCTCAAAGCCGTCTGACACTCATCTACCACCTGTAAACTATAACAAAATAATACGATAATAGAGACACTACTACACAAGACAAGTATAGCTACAAAGTACTTCATAGCTAAATATCAAAATTTCCGTGGCTAAACACTTTAGCTACATTTTTTTTCCCGTAGCATTCGTAGCAAGAAGCTGCGTAACTAAAGGTTAGCTACAAACTTTACATGGCCAGTGGCTAACAACTAATAATTATAGCCACGAATTTTATATGTTATAGAAGTACAATAAAATGTTCTTGCCACGAAAAATACACTTCTTGCAAGTGATTTTATTCTTTTGCCATGACGAATAATATTAATAGCAACATTCATGTTATAGCCACAAGATATTATATTATAGCAAAAAAAATTAATTTATTTGCCACGCAAATTTAAAGTTTATAGCTATTTTTATAGCTTAGTCTCGTGGCAATAAAACTCATACTTAGTTATGAATTAAAAAAATCATAGCCATAAATTAAAGTATTTACCACAAACATATTTA
>NW_025870944.1:0-394 GCF_002878395.1 Capsicum annuum
GTACTTTTAGTACTTACTTCTCCCATATCCATAGTTGGAAGAGTCTTATATCTATGCTAAACATCCTCACCTCACCTAACATATTTACTATGAAAATTCACAGGCTTTGATACCATTGTCAGGATCTCTTAGGCTGGGGTATGCCACTCAGCCTACTAGACCTATAATAATATCGGATCAAGCCAAAGTCGGAAGACCGAACCAAAGCACCAACCGAAATAGAAAAGAATCTTAAGTAATTTTATGACTGTACGGACGATTCTTTTTACCCAAACATGGGGCCTGTCGGAGATTTAATAACCTTATGTTGAACCGGCGTGTCTAGAAGTTCTAATTGTGCGGAAATTCGCCCTTTTCTCATCAATACGGGCTAGAGAGGCACAACTTACTAGAC
>NW_025870944.1:494-2006 GCF_002878395.1 Capsicum annuum
AATAATAATAATAATAATAATAATAATAATAATAATAATAATAATAATAATAATAATAATAATAATAATAATAATAATAATAATAATAATAATATAGAACAAAAATCAAACTTCGATTGAGGAAGTTGTAGCCTCACAATTTAAGCACCAAATTGATACAGTAATATCAATTTTTCTAGATTAGGATTCATGTGTTTATCTATAATCGTGATTAAAAAAAACATATAAATATATGTATATAACCTATCAACATTAGGTTTGGAGCAAAATAATACCCGTAAGTTATTTTCTTAACTTATTAGTTATTAGTGATATTGGTTAAATAATAATTAACTAATATCGGTAAAAGCTTAATTAAGAATTTTTTGATAAATTATATATTTATTGTTGCTAATTTTTTTTAGTAATAGTGATATTTGAGTTAAAAAGTGGTCAAATAATAGTTGTAATTAACAATCTTCCACAATAGATAGACAATCGAGTACGAAAGATAGATAATTGAGTACTAAGAATACTAATCCAACAAAGCTGAAGCAGCAAAATTCATAATGAATGTGAACAAAAGCCAACAACAAGCACAACTTGGGTGAAGTGAAGAACCATGTGGTAGAGGAAGAAAGTGATATTACCTCAAGTACATGCATAGGGGATATTGACTCAAATTGTCCAATTTTTTGAGTATCATATTCTTTACTTTCGTTCAAAATTTGTACTGAAGAGATATCTAAGCATCAATAAAGAGATCTAGTAGATTATGATCTTATGTAAAAACAAATTTAGAATAAAGCAATTCAAAATCACTAAAATATAAGAGCTCAAAAAGAAAACAGATTATGAGAAAATAATACATAGTGAACATGTTAATTTTTTTAATCTATCTAAAGTCACTAAAAAATAAGAGGTCAAGAAGAAAGCAGATTATCAAAAAATTCATCAAATATGTACAAATAATTTATCCAACACCTGTTAAGATGCCTTTTTAAAATTCACAACCCATAAAATTCAAACTTCTCCTTTTGTTACATGGTAGGATTGCCCATATGAGACGTCAATCAAGGCTAAAATTTTCTGCATAGTTTGGCCTCTTGTATGTATGACTTTAATGGTGATATCCTTTAATGGAAAGCACAATTGCTATTGTCCACATATAATACTAATTCCTTTTCTAGCTACTAACGAAGCCAAAAATATTAAATTATTGCATATATCATACTATTATCTCTTTGATGCCTTTCTAGATTCGAGCTGTCTGCATGTCTTGTTATAGACTTCTCCTTTTACATATCCATGTTAAAATAGGTAAGGAAAATTAATTTTACCTAAATTAAAGAATATTACATGCATTTTATACCTAAATTAATTCTATTCCTAATAAATCCTATTTTTAAAAGGACTCATAAATTAAATTAATTAACCTAATAAAATTAAATAATAATTTAAAAAGAATATTGTCTTTTCATTATTCTTTTTAAATTATTATTTAATTTTATTAGGTTAATTAATTTAATTTAT
>NW_025870945.1:0-3541 GCF_002878395.1 Capsicum annuum
GAGGCTAGACAACAAATGACAGAAATGCATCAAGCTTGGCCCAGTGGGTTTTCTCCTCCTCCATTTCCCTTTATTGATCCTATAAATAGCTCGAGTTTTCCACCAAAATCTCCAAGTCAATTTTCTACTTTTGTTGATGCATCGCAACATGACTCAAAATTCATTCCAAGCCAAAAGCATCTCAATACTTCCACTACTTTTCCTCTAGCTCCTCAGCATAAGCCTGCTACATTCACAACACCACATGTCATTTGTGATCTTGTTGCTCAATCCTCTACTGGGACTTCCACACTGGCTCGCCCAACGGTTGTGCGTCCCATGCTACTAGTGAACCTATATTCAATACTCCTGGTGATCATTGTTATACTCCTGAGCTTGCTTTTAAGTTAACTGGACCACCAAAATTTCTTAACAAGAAGTCCAGTGTGCCAGAAGAGTCGAAGAAAATGGTTGGAAAAATGAAGAGTGCAGAAAATGCTATGAAAAATTCTCTAGGACCAACGGGTAAAGAAGATGTTTCATATAAAGATTGGGGCATGCCTTTAAGTGCTAACCTTCCTCCAATCTTCGAGATGTCGAAATTTGAGGAGCAAGATGGATAGGAGGAATTCGTGAAATATTTGGGACAATATTGCAATCAATTAAAGGAAACTGGAGGGAAAAAGAATAAGAAAGATACAATTGCTATTGTAGTTGGGGAACGGGCACATCCAAGAAGACGACGTCGTCGTTGCCGTCAATCCCTCCTACAATCCATTATACTTTATTTCCGCACTTCCATATCTAGTATACTACGCACAACCATATGTTCAACTCCCTTCTTACTCACAATGACACGCACCAACTCCTCATAGTTACCTTCCGACTCTACAAATCTATCAAAGCCTTTCTAGGCCTAATTTTGGATCCAATCCAAACAATTAAATGAGGCAAAAATCGAGGGATAGCTTCACACCAATTGGAGAGTCATATGCCAACTTATTTCAAAAATTGGTAGAGCGGGGTATGATCACTCCTCTCCTTGGGTATACTCCTGACCCGCATTCAAGAAGTTTTGAACCTAGTGTACGATGTGCATATCATTCTGATGTTCAGGGTCACAGTATTGAAGATTGTCGGACTTTGAAAAGATAAATTAAAAAGATGATTCAAGATAGATCAATTATGGTGCAGAACATTGGCAGTAAGGAAAGCTCTAGTCACGCTGATATGCAAACCAGTGGCTAAGTTGTTAGGCTGAGCAATTGAGAAGTCACCCCTCTCCCTACTAGGAAGAGGTGTGGTAGTTTGTTTTGTTTTCTTTTCTATTTTTTGAAGTACTTCAGGGTTGTAGTTCGGGATCTATCTTGTTTTGTCCCTTTGTCGTTTATGTTCAAACCCTTTTCTCTTTTATTTCAACTAAAGAGAATGTTCTTTTTTCCTTTGTGTTTTAAATATGTGTTGTTTGTTTGTTTGTTTCCTTTACATAGTACATTTTATGTTGGCTTTAGTGATATGACATGCCTGCGGAATTTCAGCCTGATCTTAAAGTCCTGTTTTAAGCATGAACTTTGAATCAGAGGGCTAAAGTTAGAAAAAAACATCTGAGGAAATAGGTAGAGTGTTGAGACATTTGGTGATGAGTTGAAGCTTTCTTTGAAAATCAAGGAAATTATTTTGAGAAGCATAAGAATAACTTGGTCATCAATTGAAAAACATAGCACAATTAGGTCAAATAGCAGATGTATGATCCCAAGGAACAGAACAAAAATCAACTCCACTAAAGCATAAGTCATTCAATGTGAGGGATGTACAACAAAGGTGGAGTTGTATGTTTGACAAGAGTGGAAGAAGTGACACACATGCTCAGTTAAAGTTTGTGTTGTTAAAGTGTCACACATGATCTTTATATTTCACTTTCACATTACATGCTATGTACTAGCATCTTCAAGGATTGATTCGACGAAGGCATTTCATTTTTCTATCCAAATATTATGTCATCCTTTGTTTACCCCATTTTAGCTTTAGTTCTATTTCTTTCATAGCCCTCTTTTGGAATCAAGATAGAGTTAACAAAGCTCAAAAAGGAAGTGTCGAACAAAAAAAATGGTGTCAGAAAAGTTTCAAAAAAAAAGAAAAAAAAATGTCCAAAAAGAAAAGAGAAAAGAAAAGTGAAGGAAAATAGAGTCAAAAAAATTCAAAGAGAAAAGAGTGTCAATAAAAGAAAAAGAATCAAAAGTCTAAATCATGCAAAATAAGTTGTCGGAACTCGTGCGACCTGATTTTCCTCTCTCGGGGGTGAGATACATAGGCTTACCTACTCGGGGCTCGGTCCAACCAAATAAACCATTTAGAGTCACCCAGTCAAAAGAAACTAGGGCATGAGGTAATCCTCATTGTTTGAGTTGATTTCAAAAGTTGTAAGTCCCACCCAATAAACAATTTGGAGTCATCCACTTCAAGTGTCGTTTTGGCCCCATTCCATCCTTTCTTTCTAACCCTGTCCAAAAGCCAAGTTACAACCAAAGAAAGACCTTCAGATCAATCTTTGAGAATGTTAAGACTAAGCATGCAATGGATGTGATGACGCATTTTGGTAAATACTTGTCTTCCGCGGTATAAGGAATCAAGAGAGAAATAAAAATGAGAGAGTCTTATCGATGAAAACCCTCACGGACATTGTAAGACGATGGTAAGCTGAGAAAGATAACAATAAGAGAGTCTTATCGGTGAAAACCCTCACGGGCACTGTAAGACGACGGTGAGTTGAGACAAATAAAAATAAGAGAGTCTCATTGGTGAAAAACCTTCACGGACACCATAGGGCAATGGTGAGCTGAGAAAAAGAAAATAAGAGAGGCTTGTTGGCAAAAACCTTTCAAGGCGCCACTAGCCGAATGAGGTCTTAAATGCAATTGACCTAAGGAAGCAACTCAATTTCGAGGTCATTAACTTAACAACAATTGGTAGAAGGTTTTGGATGGAAAGATCAGGCAGTTTAATCTGATATGCATGGCAAAATCATTAGAGTTGACTGTCATTTCTAGATAAATTTTTCATTTCTTTGTTTCCAACGGGGACATTCATTGTCTTTTCTTTCTTCTCATTATTTTTATTTTGTTTTCTTGAGTCAGTGGTCCAAATAAAAGTCATTGTCATTTTTCTCTTGTCTTTGAGTCAAGTCCATATCAAAACAAGTGAGAAAAGATTTCAAAACTGGCTACTAGCTTCTTCAATTATACAAAGTAAGACAAAGTCAGCATATGAAAGAGACATGATTGTGAGTTGAATAAGACATGCAAAAATTTTTGTCAACAGAAAAGCTGGGGAACTCATGAAAATACCAAGGTTTAAAGGGTTTATCTGAGAAGCAAGACAAAGCAGAGATACTGTGTTTATTTCGGAGTCACTCTTAATAATCTGAGTTTGGGTCAATGACACGACAAAATAGGGGCAAATGCCAGCAATCTGACACAAAATAAAGGGAATGAACACTGGAGCAGGTGTCGGGACATCCAAGTGCCGCAAGCCACCACTAAGTTTTTAACTGACAAATTTTCTT
>NW_025870945.1:3641-4711 GCF_002878395.1 Capsicum annuum
TTGTTGAAATAGGGGCAAATTCGCTTCACTTAATTCAGCTACCATTGGAAATGCACATCCGTGAGATTTTACTTTCTGTTCAGGACCCTCCTGAAAAATGGGATTTTACTTTCTGTTCAGGACCCCCCTGAAAAATGAAATTTTACTTGTTGTTCAGGACCCTCCTGAAAAATGGGATTTTACTTTCTGTTCAGGACCCTCTTGGGGAAATAAGATTTTACTTTCTGTTCAGGACCCTCCTGGAAAATGGGATTGTACTTTTTGTTCAGGACCTTCCTGAAAAATGGAAATTTACTTTATATTCAGGACCCTCATGAAAAATGGGATTTTACTTTCTGTTCAAGACCCTACTGGAAATGGGAATTTACTTTATGTTCAGGACCCTCCTGAAAAATGATTTTACTTTATGTTTAGGACCCTCCTGGAAAATGGAAATTTACTTTATGTTCAGGACCCTCCTGGAAAATGGGAATTTACTTTCTGTTCAGGACCCTCCTAAAATTGGTGTTTTACTTCCTGTTCAGGACCCTCTTGAAAAATGGGATTTTACTTTCTGTTCAACACCCTCCTGAAAAATGGGATTTTACTTTATGTTTAGGACCCTCCTGGAAAATGGAAATTTACTTTATGTTCAGGACCCTCCTGGAAAATGGCAATTTACTTTCTGTTCAGGACCCTCCTAAAAATGGTATTTTACTTTCTGTTCAGGACCCTCCTGAAAAATAGGATTTTACTTTCTGTTCAACACCCTCCTGGAAAATAGAAATTTACTTTATGTTCAGGACCCTCTTGAAAAATGGAATTTTACTTTCTATTCAGGACCCTCCTGAAAAATGGAATTTTACTTTGTGTTCAGGACCCTCCCGAAAAATGGGATTTTACTTTCTGTTCAGGACCCTCCTGAAAAATGAAATTTTACTTGTTGTTCAGGACCTTCCTGAAAAATGGGATTTTACTTTTTGTTCAGGATCCTCCTGGAAAATAGAAATTTACTTTATGTTCAGGACCCTCCTGAAAAATAGAATTTTACTTTGTGTTCAGGACCCTCCTGAAAAATGGGATTTTACTTT
>NW_025870946.1:0-5385 GCF_002878395.1 Capsicum annuum
AACTTTTGTTTATTTTTGTTTTCGGAATAAGCTTGAATATTGTCGGAACGTGATACAATTTTGATGTGTGAAAATAAATAGGCAAATGTAGGTGCGGGTAGGCAAATTTTATGATTGATGACTTTTGAATGTGTGAATGTTTGTTGAATGGTTCATTTTAGTTTTAACGCATAAAAATTGAGAAAAAATGTATTCATTTTATCGGAGAATGCCCCGAGGTTTATGTACTTATTCTCAAGGGAATGCCCCGAAGTATCTTGTACTTGGAGGATGTTCGTGATGAAGACCCGAGGTGTCGGGTAGAGCACTAGTCTAGAATTGGTTTAGAATAGGATTTACATTTCCGTATTTTTCTATTTTTGGATTGTAATAATTGGACTGGACACTATAATTTTAGATTTGTTTGTTTGTTTGTTTGATTGATTGGTTTGTATGTTTTTGTGTGGTTTATACACTCTTAGTGTCGAATTAGCCGATATGCTCCACCAAGCGACCATGGTCGAACCACAGGATCGAGGGGTATCTAACACCTTCCCCTCGGTCAACAGAATTCCTTAACCGGAATCTCTGTTCGCAGATCAGTTTAAAAGAGTGAAAAACAATTTTGAAAAAGGATTCCCAAAGGTGACTTGGCACACCTAATTATGTCAAGTGGCGACTCTGAGTTTAAAAGTAAATAATCCTTTTTGAAAAAAATTCTCATCTTTTGTGTCTTAATAATAAAATTCTTTCGAACCTTAAAAGAGAAAATACCCAATGACCCCCCTGAACTATACCCAAAAAGGCTATGACACACCTCAACTTAAAGGAGGTCCTATTACCCCCTGAACTAATTAAAAATGTAATTTTAACACCCTTAGTGCCTACGTGGTGCCTACGTGGTACATACGTGGAACACACGTGTGCCTACGTGGACACTTCAGTTTATTGCCTCTTTTTCAGTTAGTTTAAGGTGGTTGATTTATGGCTTCCTGGCTGGTCCTCCATATCACACCAAATCCAAGGAAGGTTTAGTTGTGTCCAACAAGGATATAGAGAGTGGCACCATGGATGAAACAAAGAGTTAGGAAATTGAGAGTTTAAAGAAAGACAATTTGAAACTGAGACAACAAATGATGGAAATGTACCGAGCTTGGGCCAGTGGGATGCCTCTACCTCCGTTCCCCACTTTTAACCCTGCAAATACCTTGAGTCTTCCACTAAAATTGCAAAGTCATTTTCCTACTGTTGTTGATGCACCACAGCATGTATCAGAATCCATTCCACATCAAATATACCTCAATACTTCCACCAGTCTTTCTTTAGCTCCTCAGTATAAGTCTACCACATTCACAGCACCACATACTGTCTGTGCTTTTGTTGCTCAACCTTCTGCTAAGACTTTCACTTTGGCTATCAATCCAACGATTGTGCTTTCCCAGTCCACTAGTGAATCCACGTTCAATACTCTTGATGATCATTGTTATATTCTTGAGCCTACCATTAAATTAAGTAGACCGCCAAAATTTCTTACTAAGAAGCCTAACATGCTAGAAGAGCTAGAGAAAGTGGTTGGGAAAGTTAAGAGTGTAGAAAATAATATGAAAAATTCCCCTGGACTTATGGGCTATGAAGATGTTTCATATAAAAATCGGGGCATGTCTTCAAGTGTTAACCTTTCTCCCAGCTTTGAGACATCAAAATTTGTAAAGCCTGATGGACAGAAGGATTCTGTGAAACATTTGGGAAGACATTGCAATCAACCAAGGGAAACTGAAGGAAAGAAGAAATAAAACACACCTATTGTCATTCCATGGCCAAAGCAGAGTTTGAGAGGTCCAACCCACCAATACTGTCAGCCTCAATCCCAAACTTACATATTAGATCCATATAAACACTTGCAACAAGGTTTCTTTCCCCAAAATCCAAGAAATCCCATTCCACTTCCTCAATATCCTTTGAACAATGCACAATTGTATGCTCATCTATCTTCTTATCCACAATGGTACGTACCTATACCTCAATATCATCCTCGACCCTCACAAATTTACCAAGAAACCTCTAAATCCAAGTTTTATCTGAGGCCAGAGTTTGCAAAGAGGAGGAAGGAAAAAGATAATTTCACTCCTATTGGGGAATCCTATGCCAGTTTATTCCAGAGATTGGTACAGCAGGGCATGATCACTCCTTTCCTTGGGTATACTCCTGACCCACATTCAAGAAGTTTTGATCCTAATTTACGATATGCATATCATTCTGATGTTCGGGGTCACAGTATTGAAGATTGTCGTGCTTTAAAAAGAGAAATTGAAAAGATGATTCAAGATAAATCAATTATGGTGCAGAACATTGACAGTGAGGAAAGCTCTAGTCATGCTGATATGCAAATCAGTGGCTAAGATGTCAGGCTGAGCAATTGAGAAGTCACCCCTCTCTACTAGGAAGAAGTCTGGTGGTTTGTTTTGTTTTATTTTCTGTTATCCGAATTATTTCAGGTTTATAGTTCGGGATCTATCTTGTTTTGTCCCTTTGTCGTTATGTTCAAACCCTTCTATCTTTCATTTTTATTAAATGAAGTGTCCTATTTTTCTTTGTGTTTTAAATATGTGTTCTTTGTTTGTTTTCTTTACATAGTACATTTTATGTAGACTCTAGTGACATGACATGCTAGTGAAATTTATAGCCAGATCTTAAAATCCAGTTTAAGCATAAACATTGAATCAGAGGTTTAAAGTTAGAAAAAGAGAGCATCTGAGAAAATAGATAGAGTGCTGGGGCCTTTGGTGATCAAGTTAAAGCTTTCTTTGAAAATTAAGGCTATTATTTTGAGGATCGTGAGAATAACTTGGTCATCAATTGAAAGACATGTCTCAATTAGGTCAAACAGTGGCTGCGTGATCTTATATCAAGAGGAGCAAAAAGAAATCATCTCCACAAAAGCATGAATCATTTGATGTGAGGGATGCATAACAAAGGTGGAGTTGTATGATGGACAAGTATAGAAAAAGAAGTGACACGCATGTTCAGTTTAAGTTAGTGTTGTTAAAGTGTCACACATGATCTTTATCTCCCATTTTTCAATTGCATGTTATGTACTTGCATTTTCAAGGATTGATATGATGAAGGCATTTCATTCTACTATCCAAACATCGTGTCATCCTTTGTTTACCCCATTTGAGCCTTAGTGTTATTTTCTTTCATACCCCTATTTTGGAATCAAGATAAAGCCAGCAAAGCTAAAAAAAAAGTATCGAGCAAGAGAATAAAGTAAGGAAGTTTCAAAAAAAAAATAGAAAAGAGAGAAAAATGAGTCCATAAAGGAAGAAACGAGTGTCAAGAAATTGGAGTCAGAAAAATCATAAAGAAAAAAGAGTAAAAAAAAAAGAAGAAGAACAAGTCAGAATCAAGCAAAAAAGAATAAGCTGCCAGAACTATGCGTGACCTGATTCTCCTCTTTTGGGGGTGAGATACGTAGGCTGCCCTACTCCGGGCTCGGTCCAACCAAATAAACAATTTAGAATTGCCCAGTCAAAAGAAACTAGGACATGAGTTGATCCTCATTGTTTGAGTCGATTCCAAAAGTTGTAAATCCTACCCCAATTCAAGTGTCGTTTGGGCCTCATGTCATCCTTTCTTTCTAATCCTTTCCAAAAGCCAAGTTACAACTAAAGAAAGACCTTCAGATCAATCTTTGAGGATGTTAAGGCTAAGCATGCAAGGGATATGATGATGCATTTGGGAACTACTTGTCTTCCTCAGCATAAGGAATCAAGAGAGAAATAAAAATGAGAGAGTTTTATTAGTGAAAACCCTCACGGGCACCATAAGATGATGGTAAGTTGAGAGAGATAAAAACAAGAGAGTCTTATTAGTGAAAACCCTTACGGGCACTGTAAGACGACTGCGAGTTGAGAGAAATGAAAATAAGAGAGTCTCATTGGTGAAAAACCCTTACGAACACCGTAAGGCAATGGTGAGTTAAAAAAATGAGAGAGGCTTGTTGGAGAAAACCCTTCAAGGTGTCACTAGCCGAATGAGGTCTTAAAGGCAATTGACCTAAGGAAACAACTCAGTTTCAAGCCCAGTTAACTCAAGAACAATTGGTAGAAAGTTTGGATAAAAAGATCAAGCAACTTAATCCAAAATGCATGGCATAATCATTAGAGTTGACTGCCATTTTTAGATAAATTTTTACTTCTTTGTTTCAAATGGGGCCATTCATTGTTTTTTTTTTTTAATTTTCTTGAGTCAGTTATCTAAATAAAAATCATTGTCATTATTTTTCTTTTGTCTTTGAGTCTAGTCCGTGTAAAAACAAATGAGAAAAGATTTCAAAACTGGCTACCAACTTATTTAATTGTACAAAGCAAGACAAACGCCCAGCATATGGAAGAAACAATATTGCAAGTCAGAACAAGGGGTACAGAAGGTTGTTGTCAACAGAAAATTTGGGGAAATTCGGGGAAATACCAAGGTTTAAAGGGATTGTCTGAGAAACATAGCAAAACAGAGATATTGTATTTGTTTCAGAGTCACTCTTAATCATCTGAGTTTGAGTCAATGAAGCAACAAGTCAATGGCATATGGTAAGGGTTGGAATCAAAATCAAATGTGACCAGCGTAAGAGCGATCATCGCAAAAGCTAAAGTCGCAAACCATCCACCACGTTTTATACTCACAAGTTTTCTTTGATGAAACAGGAAACATATTACCTTCAAAGCAGGGACTTCAGAGCATAAATATAAAGGGCTGCAATTCCTCACTTTTACAAATGCAGCACAGGTTTGATAACCAAATAATGGTAAAAAATCATCATCTTATATCTCGCGGAGACACACTTTCTTGTCCAGGGATTTTAGTTTTTATTTGCTAGGTGATACACTTCTTAAATTGAATCTTCACTCCTACAAGACGTACCTTCTAGTCGAGTTATTCCATTTGACTCTTAGAAGACGTACCTTATAGTCTAGCCATCATCCTTGATTCCTATAAGATGTACCTTTTAGTCGAGTCATTCCCCTTGATTCCTATAAGACGTACCTTTTAGTCGAGTCATCTCCCTTCATTCCTATAAGACGTACCTTTTAGTCGAGTCAACTCTCTTGATTCCTATAAGACGTTCCTTTTAGTTGAGTCATCTCCCTTGATTCCTATAAGACGTACCTTTTAGTCAAGTCAACTCCCTTGATTCCTATAAGATGTACCTTTTAGTCGAGTCAACTCCCTTGATTCCTATAAGACGTACCTTTTAGTCGAGTCGTTCCTTTAATTCCTATAAGATGTACCTTTTAGTCGAGTCATTCCCCTTGACCCCTAGAAGACGTACCTTTTAGTTGAGTCGTTCCTTTGATTCCTAGAAACGTACCTTTTAGTCGAGTTATCTCCCTTGATTCCTATAAGACGTAC
>NW_025870946.1:5485-6019 GCF_002878395.1 Capsicum annuum
ATCTCCCTTGATTCCTATAAGACGTACCTTTTAGTCGAGTCATCTTCCTTGATTCCTATAAGACATACCTTTTAGTTGAGTCAACTCCCTTGATTCCTATAAGACGTACCTTTTGGTCGAGTCAACTCCCTTGATTCCTATAAGACGTACCTTTTAGTCGAGTTATTCCCTTTGATTCCTATAAGACGTACCTTTTAGTCGAGTCATTCCCTTTAACCCCTAAAAGACGTACCTTTTAGTCGAGTTATTCCCTTTGATTCCTATAAGACGTACCTTTTAGTCGAGTCATTCCCTTTGATTCCTATAAGACTTACCTTTTAGTCGAGTCATCCCCCTTGATTCCTAGAAGACGTACCTTTTAGTCGAGTCATCCCCCTTGATTCCTATAAGGTATACCTTTTAGTCAAGTCATCCCCCTTGACCCCTAGAATACGTACATTTTAGTCGAGTCATTTCCCAGGATTCCTATAAGACGTACTTTTTAGTTAAGTCATCTCCCTTTGATTCCTATAAGACGTACCTTTTAGTCGAGTC
>NW_025870947.1:0-1046 GCF_002878395.1 Capsicum annuum
TCCTAGAAAGAACTAATTAGTTTAATAATAAAGCTGAAAACTCATGAATTATCACAATATTACTTAATTTAATTAAGTCATAAATTTTTATAGTAATCAAGAATGTCATTAATAAATGATGATGAACAGTTATGTCTTTCAATCTGCTTTATTAATTTATATAATTAAAAGTCAGAAAATTTGGATGTCATGAAGATAATATTTTTTAAAATATATATATATATATATATATTATATGTCGCAACAAATATATTATCTTATGCAACAGGTTATCTATTTGTAGCAATGGATGATATATCTATTGTAACAGATAATTTATCCGATGCAACAGATATATAATCTGTTGCCCAACTTAGTGTAAAAACGATTCCTGGAAAGAACTAATTATTTTAATAATAATAAAGCTGAAAAGTCATGACTTATCACAATATTGCTTAAGTTAATTAAGTCATAACTTTTTACAGTAATCAAGAATTTCATTAATAAATGGAGGTAAAAAGTTGTGTCTTTAAATCTGCTTTATTAATTTATATAATTAAAAAGTCAAAAAATTTGGATGTCATGAAGATAATTTATTTTTTAACAAAATATATATATTATATATTATCTGATGCAATAGGATATCTATTTGTTGCAACGGATGATATATCCGTTGTAACAGAAAATTTATCTGATGAAACAGATATATAATCTGTTGTCCAACTCAGTGTAAAATAATGATTTCTGGAAAGAACTAATTGTTTTAATAATAGTAAAGCTGAAAAGTCATGACTTATAACAATATTGCTCAATTTAATTAAGTTATAACTTTTTACAGTAATCAAGAATGTCATTAATAAATGAAGGTGAACAGTTGTACCTTTAAATCTTCTTTATTAATTTATATAATTAAAAAGTCAAAAAATTTGGATGTCATGAAGATAATTTATTTTTTAACAAAATATATATATTATATATTATCTGATGCAACAGGTTATCTATTTGTTGCAACGGATGATATATCTGTTGCATCAGATAAATCATCTGTTACAACAGATATATCATCC
>NW_025870948.1:0-10073 GCF_002878395.1 Capsicum annuum
GGGTATTACATTATCTCCTCCTTGGGAACAGTCATCCTTGAATGTGGATGGATAAACTGAAAATACTGAGGAACTGAGGCTATATGTTGACATGCACAACTAAGACAAGTTGTATGCCTGGATCTAAAACATACTGAGCGACTGAGCTAATCTTGAGTGCATGAATTTTACATGAAGACAACTATATAGTTGGATCTGAGATGGGAAAAGAGCTGAATTAAGGAAGATTCTTAGCTTCGACTGAATTTGAGTTCGTGGAGAAAAGATGAGGATGCTTGGTACGTATGTCTGTTTCTGCTTCCCAAGTAGCACCCTCAACGGAATAATTTTGCCACAGAACTTTGACCAAGGGAACTTCTTTGTTCCTTAGTCTACGGATCTGATTATAAAGAGTCTCTACTGGAACTTTTTCATATGAGAGGCTATTCTGAATATCTGTACTTTCTAGAGGGACTACAAAGGCTGAATCATCCATGCACTTCTTCAATAAGGACACATGGAACACTGGATAAACTGAGGATAAATTTGTAGGTTGCTCAAGCTCATATGCTACCTTTCCTAAGAAACTCAAAATCTTATAGGGGCCTATATATTGGGGACTAGGCTTCCCCTTTTTCCGAAATCTCTTCACCCCTTCATAAGTAAAACTTTCAAATAAAGAAGATCATCAACCTCGAACTTAAGATCTCTCCTTCTTACGTCTACATAAGATTTCTAATGACTTTGAGCTACTTTCAATCTTTCTTGAATTAACTAAACTTTCTCCATGGACTCAAACACCATGTTTGGTCCAATCAAAGAGGCCTCGCCCACTTCAAACCAACCGACTGGTGATCTATATCTTCGCCCATAAAGAGCTTCAAACGGGGCCATTGGAATACTAGCATAATAATTGTTATTATAGGAGAACTTAATCAACGGAAAATGCTCATCCCAACTGCCTTTGAAATCAATAACACATGCCCTTAACATAGTCTCTAGAGTCTGAATGGTCCTTTCTGCCAGACCATCTGTCTGTGGATGAAAAGATGAACTAAGATGAACTTAGGACCCTTCTGAAAGGCTCTCCAAAACTGAGAGGTAAACTGAGTACCCCTATCTGAGATGATAGATAAAGGAACTCCATGCAATCTAACTAACTCTCTGATATATAACTTAGCATAATCTTCATCTGCGTAGGATGTGTGAACTGGCTAGAAATGCACTGACTTAGTCAACCTATCTACAATAATCCAGATCGAATCATGCTGATGATGCGAATGGGGTATTCCAGTCATAAAGTCCATATTTACCTCTTTCCACTTCTAAGTGGGGATACCAAACTCCTACAACATACCACCAGATCTTTGGTGCTCTACCTTAACCTGTTGACAAGTTGTACACTTCGCTACAAGTTCCGCTATATCTTTCTTCATACCACTCCACCAATAGATTTCCTGAAAGTTGTGGTACATCTTAGTGGATCCTGGATGAATGGAGTAACGCGTACCATGTGATTCTGCCATAATCTATTGCCTCAAATCATTAACACATAGTACACACAATCTACTCTGGTACCTCAACACACCTTATCCCCATTGGGAGAAAATCTCTACCTTTTGGTATTTAACTAACTCCTTCAGTTTGACCAAACTAGAATCCTTATCCTGATTTTATTTCACTTCTGAAACTAAAGAATATTCGGAACTACTCTGGACCAAAATATTCCCTTCAGCTGAATCAACCAATCTCATACCCAATCTTGCTAACCAGTGAACTTCCCGACTAACTCTTTCTTTTCATTTTCCACGTGAATAACATTGACCATGGACAATCTTCTAAGGGAGTCTACCACTATATTGGCCTTGCTCAGATGATACAAACACTCATATCATAATCCTTCAATAATTCTAACCACCTTCTCTGCCAAAGATTCAACTCCCTTGGAGTAAATACATACTGTAAACTTTTATGGTCTGTAAACACATCAACATGTACCTCATAAATATAGTGCCTCAAGATTTTCAATGCAAACACTATAGTAGCTAACTCAAGATCATGGGTAGGGTAGTTCCTTTTTTGAGGTTTAAGTTGTCTAAAGGCATAGGCTTTAAATTTATCTCTCTGCATCAACACACAACCCAGACCAATTCTAGAGGTATCACAATACACAACAAAACCATCTGTATCATCAGGTAATGCTAAAACTAGAGCTGAAGTGAGTCGAGTCTTTAAATCCTAAAAACTCTTCTCATAGGAATTTGACCACTGAAACTTAACTTTCTTTTGGGTCAATCTAGACATAGGGGACACTATAGATAAAAAAACCTCAACAAAATGTCTATAATAGCCAGCTAAACCCAAGAAACTTCTAATGTCTAATGGAGAAATAGGTCTAGGCCAGTTTCTTACTGCCTCCATCTTTTGGGGATTAAATCTAATACCATCATTGGAAATAATATGACTAAGAAAAGCTACTGATCTTTGCCAAAATTCACATTTGCTAAATTTGGCAAAAAACTAGTGATCCCTAAGAGTTTGCAACACAATTCTAAGGTGGTCTGCATGATCATCCTCACTACGATAATAGACAAGAATATTATCTATAAAAACTATGATAAACATGTCCAAATACTGTTTGAACACTCGGTTCATCAAGTTCATGAAGGCTATGGGGGCATTTGTTAGTCCGACGGACATGACTAGAAACTCGAAATGACCATAATAGATTTTGAAAGCTATCTTTGGAATATCACATTCCTTTACCCTAAGCTGATGATAGCTGGATCTAAGGTCTATCTTAAAGAAGTAACTTACACGTTGAAGCTGGTCAAATAAGTCATCAATTCTAGGGGAAGGATATTTGTTTTTGATTGTGACTTTTTTCAGTTGACGATAGTCAATGCACATTCGCAAAGACCCATCTTTCTTTCAAAGGAATAGGACGGAAGCACCCCATGGAGAAACATTAGGCCTTATGAAACCTTTATCTAAAAGATCTTTAAGCTATTCTTTTGAATATATAAGATTGGATGGAGCAATATGGTAAGGAGGAATAGAGATAGGCTGAGTATCTAGAAGAAGGTCAATACCAAATTTTATTTTCCTATCAGGAGGTACCCTAGCAAATCTTTGGGAAAAACATCAAGAAAATCATTGACTACACTAACTGACTGAACTGTTGGAGTCTCAGACTTAGTGTCTTAGACTCAAATTACATGATAGATACACCCCTTGGAAATTAACTTTTTGGCTTTAAAATAAGATATGAAATGACTTTTGAGAGACACTGAATTTCCTTCCCACTCAAAGACCGGCTCATATAGAAACTGAAAATTCACCACTTGAGTGCAAAAATCTATAGATACATAACAAGAATGGAGTTAATCCATACCAAGAATAAGGTCAAAGTCAACCATATCTAATTCTATTAGGTCTACCAATATGATTTTATGCAGGATAGTGATAGAACACTTCCTATGGATCTGTTTGGCAACAACTGACTCACCCACTGGGGTAGAAACTAAGAAGGGCTAGGGATTTTTTCAAGACTTATTTCAAAATTTACTGCAACTAATGGGGTCACATAAAAGATATTTGACCCAAGGTCTAACAGCATATAAACATCAAGATAAAGGATACGAAGCATACCAGTAACAATATCTGGAGAATCCTCCTACTCCTGATGGGATGGTAAAACATAAAACCAATTCTGGAGCTGACTACCACCGGTACTGGATGATGCATCCTGAGGAGGGACTGGGCGACCTAGAGGAGCTGGTGCACTAGTAGCCTGAGTTTGGGGACGAACATCTCTATTTCCCTCTATAGCATGCAGACACTCTTTGATACTATGTCCCAACTTACCACAACCATAACAATCTTTCTGTCCCAACAAATACTCACCAGGATGATTCTTACCATACCTAACACATGGAGGATAACTGGACTTTCCACAAATACTATTCTGAGATCTGGACATAAAAGTCTTACCCCACTATTCCTGTCTAGCTCTGGGAGTAGGAATACTAGCTAAAGATGGCACTGGCATAAATGAATGATTCTAAAACTATGAATGACTTCCACCTTCAGACCTAGTCTGGCCATACTCAAACTGCTCAATTCTAGCCTTCTTATTTCCTCTCTCTCTTCTCTTCAACTTTTCTACCCCAATCTGCTGGGCATAAATCATCAACCTAGCAATATCTATGTCCCCAATAAGTATAGTAGTCCTACACTCTTTGACTACTAAACCAGATAATCCAGTAACAAACTTACTTACACTTGCCCTAGGATCAGCCATAGTATCAGGGGCATACTTAGACAACTGGTTGAACTTAAGATAGTACTCCTTCACTGTCATTGAGTCTTCCCTCGAGTTCAAAAACTCCTCTATCTTAGCTTCTCTTATTTTACATAGAAATAACCTATCTAGAAAAGTATTTTAAAATACCTGCCAACTCGTAGGAGTTGCATTCTTGCCTCTACCATTCTTCCACATGACTACCCAATCATATGCTACATCCTTCAATCTATAGGATGCTAACTCTATACTCTTCTCTTCAAAAATATGCATGATTTGAGTGATCTTCTTTAACTCATCTAAATAAAGTTGTGGGTTCTCACCTGCTTTTCACCCAAAGAACTCTGACGGATTCATTCTCATGAAGTCTCAGATTTTGGCTGCTGCTAAATTACCATTCTACTGAGGTGGGACTACCACCGTATGGTTTCCCTGAACATTGGCAGTCACTGCCTGGGCCAATGCCTGAAAGGCAACCTAAAATTTAGCATGAGATACATTCTCATTCAGAGGATCAGTAGGCTGGGGTGGCTGGTTATTATTTCTTCGGGCATTAGCTTGATGAAGAGGCATATTCAACTATCATAAAAGAAGATAGAGTTATTATAAGCATGATAGATCATAAAAGAAAGAGATGATTTCCTAAAAATATCCCATAGCCACGCGTTTCACACCCATGATCAAGACTCTACGTAACATGGCTTTTCTGACTCCCTAGGACTCTTATAAACCTTAGGCTCTGATTCCAAGTTTGTAATGCCCCGAAAATGGGTTCTAATACATCACACGATGCTCAAGACTATGAGTAGCCTTAAGCTAACTCTATCTATCTTCTACTAAGTCTGAATCTCATAACAAAGGAATATAGGCATAAAAATCATACTAAATACGGAAATCTATCTGAACTAACTAAGAATATCTGAAGATAATCTCTGGAAAATACTAAACTCAATAATCTAAATAATTACTACTGAATAATATGAATCATATCTACCAGTCTAACAAGCCTCTACTACTAATAACTAGAGAGCCACTGGGATAGACCCCCAACTAACTTGAAGTATTTGAACATACTGAATTATCTATACTAATAAGATGAAAAACTAAAAGACCAAGTCCCCAAACTATGAAAACTCACCGTCGAGATGTAGATGGAGATTCTCGAAATCACTCACACTGCTGGAACTAAGAACCTGAACCTACACTATGCAATGATATTATACATAGACATATATGTGGATCAGTACTTTGAGAATGTACTGAGTATATAGGGGTGAATGCATAAGTAAAATAATATATCAACATCATCATAATTTTTAAAATAATGCATGCTAAATGTAAAAGACTTACATAAGCTGGAGTGGAGAATCATAATCATGAGTAGTAAATCATACTTTATGAATCTAGTGAGTCATAACATTTAGTTCTAAAAGCTATACTAGTGTGCTATCTGTAAATCATGTTGTATAAGTGTAGAAAGGAATCACTTTTATATCTAAAATCTGAAAGCTGAAGTCTGTAGCAAATGTCTTTCTGTAAAGCAATATCTGAGTAAAGTTGTAAGCCTTTACACTTAGTTTCTAAAAGTTGTTCTGTTATTCCTTACACTTTACTATAAGCTATAGGGAAATTTATTTAAGAACTATTTATTTACTTTTACTATTAGGAAAATACTTTTTAAAGCTTTCTGTAAGGATTACTCTTTTCTGTAGGGAGGCTCTTCTAACTAACATAAACCATGTAAGCTATCATGGAGTCCAACATCTAGTTTCCTTATGGAAAAACCTCACATTGGGGTGAGGTGTCATACTCTTGTCAAGTAGTATAACCTAATCTAAGTGATCACATCTGTATCTGTCATCCATAAATAAATAAATGGGAATAATCTGATAATTTGAACCTAAGTTGTCTCGTAGTTCTGTGGCATGAGAACATACCCAACTCGGTGCTAAATACTACTCCTTTTAATTTGTATGCTCATTCTGTTGGAAATCCACATTAAAATCTAGTGTAATGGTTTATTACGAAAACCAATTGTATAATTGCTAAGTTAAACTATAATCTAAAACTGTGAAGTGGATTTCATATCTAAGATGAGATCAAAAGATCAAATCTTTATCAAAAATCTAAAAATAATCTAGTCATAGGGTGTTTAAAGCACAATCAATCTTGAAATAGCAATATCCACTTAGGACTTAGTGAACCATGCATCAAATTCATGTTAAAACATTATAACGTTCATGCTTGATAATATAAATATTGTTAATTCAACTCAAAATCTAGAATTTACTATGATACGTATGAAAATATTAAAATAGATAGGCAATTGAACTTCTAATTCACTTGAAATCTCATAATCTGGCAAATAACAATAATGGGTATGAACCCTAATTTGAAACTCATGTATATTCATACAAAATTATGTAAATTTGTAATTAAAGACTAGTTTTGGGCACAATGATGAAAGAATATCCTTGTTCATTAACCCCACATACCTTAATTGATGAAATTGAATAAAAGACTTGATCTTGAATTCCTATTTGTGCTTTTGAAGATGCCCTCTTGAAGTTCTATAATTAGGAATCCTTAATTTTAAACTATCTTGGAAGAATAATGGAGGAAAATTGGATTTCTTGGAGGTTAAGTTTTGAGATCTAGGGTTTTCTTTGAGAGAGAATTGATGAAAAGTAACCATAAAGTGCTTAGAATGAGCTTAATCTTATGTTATTCACGAATTGGGGGCTTGGGAAATAACCAAACTACCCTTTTTAAAATTTTTATAGAAACTGGAAAAGAAAAAATTTCCTGATTTGGCATGCCACCGTGATGTGCCCCTATTGCGGTGACTCACTTGTAATTGGAGGAGTGGGAACTGGAAAAGCAACGTGACGTGAGCTATCACGGTAAGCCACTGAAATGATATTTAGGCCATCATCGCGATGTGCCACCATCGCGGTGAGCTACTGGAAATTGACAATTAGGAAATGGGACTTCAACACAATGTGATCCAATCGCGGAGGTCCACTAACAATTGGTAATTTCCATTTTGGTCTTCACCGCGATCTTGTGCTTGTCGAAATACCATACCGTTATACGAAAAACACCATAACTTCTTAACCGAGTATCGGATTTAGGAAAAATTGGTATCGTTGGAAAGCTAATTCAATTTTCTACACATTGGAGGGTCTAGAACTGGAAAATTCTATATGTTTCAAAGGTTATATATTTTTGAAGCTAACTCTTAACATTCTAAGAGCTAAATTGAGCTAGGAAAACGTATGGGGTATTACATAAATACTAATCCCATATTACTTATATGCTCTCTCTTTAGAAAATACACCTTAAAATAGAATAAGGGTTTATAATGAAAATCCATTATGCTTTTCTTTGCTTTAAATCATAAACTATATGAATAATGTGGATTCTTTATTTTAGCTTAGGATCAAAATATCAATTCTTGCTTAAAATTTTAATATAAGTTTATCAAAAAATACTTAAAAGCATAATCTTCTTGAAGTCTCAATACTCAAACTTAGGGCTTAAAACCCATGCTTAAACTCATGTCAATTCATAATAAAACTTCATGCTCAATAACAATCAAAAAATACTTCAATAATAACAAGTCAAGATAGTGAAATCTTATTCATATTATAAATCATGTAAGTTAAAAACATAAACATAAGCACTTCTTAATATACTTAAAGCATTAAATGTCATGAAAATTACATGCTTCAAGAATATACATTCTTGGGTAACCCTACTTCAAAAAAAATTAAATAAAATCTTAAAATCATGTAATTTGATCACAAGGGTGAAAGGATACCCTTGTTCACAACCCTACATACCTTAATAGGCTTGATTTGATGTAGAAAGTTTGACCTTGAAAGCCTTGGAGATGATATTGAAAGCTTTTCTTGGAATTCATGGACTAGAGAACTTAAATTCTTGCTTATCTTGAAGAGAATATAACTTGAAGTTGAAGTTCTTGGGAGGAGGTTAGGGTTTGTTCTTCCTGGGGAAAGCTTTCTTGGAGAGAAATTATGAATAAAGGGGCAAATAATGCTCCTTGGAGGTTTTAATATGTTTTATGGACAAATTTGGGTAGGGTAAAATAACCCATTTTCCCTTAAAAATGCGGAACCAAAATCTGTAAAATAGGGGGGGCAATGGAGCGTGCGCCGCAGGCTTATCGCGCGCCCTCACTGCCTCTCTCACAAAAATACCTATAACTTTTCACTCTAGTATCGGATTAAGGTGAAATTGGCATCATTGGAAAGTTGACTCAATTATCTACAATTTGGTGGGTTTTAACAAGCAAAATTCTATGTATATCAAAAGTTATACATGTTTGAAGTAGACCCTTGTAGAATTAAATACCATGATTTGGATAAATCAAAGGCTCTTAGCTTAACTTTATTCTAAGTGATTCTTACGAATATTTTACACCTCTAAATTACTTCACACACTAGTATAAAGATCATTACACATATATTCAAAAAATATTCATAGGATTAGAGTTTAAACTAGTAAGAATGATGCTTCAGTGTTTAGATCAAAAATGCAGGGTATTAAAGCAGTAGAGGCATATAAGGCCATGTGCATGATGCTATAAGAGCATGGTACACCATTTGGTATTCGCAATAGCGGCGTGCCACACCCAAAGGCACAAATGCCCAAATCATATTTTTAGTTGGGGGAAGGGCTTTTTGGTCCTTAACCCCTTTAAACAACTTTAAACCTTCCCTAACCACAATAAACCCAATAGTTGTTAATTTTTATCATTGTTCTTCCCCTTTCAATACTCAAGTGAAGTAAGCCAAGGATTTTCTAAAGAATTCAACTCTTCGGGCTTGAAACTTAAATTCTCCTCGAAATCTTTTCGTCATTAAGGCATGTAGGACACTTCATTATTTTATTTATATTTAAATCATTAATTACTTATTTTAATTATTGTTTAAATTAGGGTTGAGGATTTTGTATTATTACATACATACATTATTTTTGCCTTTATTTTAATGGGTTCTTATTGGTTTAAATAATAGATTATGAACTAAATTTGTGCATTATGATATGGTCGCATTTGGGACATTCAATTTCTTAATATTTATGATTTCGCCTATTAATGACATGAACCTCAATCTGTCTCATACTTTGATCCTCAATCCGTCTCATAATTTGATCCTTAAACCATCTCATAATTTGATCTTCACACAAGGATTTCATAGTGTTTAAACTGTTCTTTGGAAATTACATGACATTAACTGGTACAAAGGTTTTGGAAATTCCCTTGGGGGCTATGGTTGTGGATTTTAAATGGATTTTCGAGTCTAAATGGTTAAATGAATACGGTATGGTACAATTGGATGATCTTGCAAGTATCTTGGTATGAAGATACCAATTTAGAAATACCTTAATAAAATAATACATGGTTAATAGTTATTGGTATGTGAAAAATATTTTTAATTGGGGTTAAATGGAATTGTGTATCTCAACGAGAAAGTGTAGTCCGGAGGGACCAACATTGGAAACCATATTTACCAAATGAACATTGTGTCTACCTTACATAGTATATTTTTGGACGGTTATTACCTTGGTATATTTAGAAAAATTTCCTCAGTTCATACGGCTGACATGGATTGGGGCCCTTCTGGAAGGAGGTCCAAAACTATATAGCTCAGCTGCTTGCCCCTGTCCTTGCATCCTATTACATCTATGTTGGTTATTCATGTAATTTATGATTGGTTTTGGTAATATATATATATATATATATATATATATATATATATATATA
>NW_025870949.1:0-666 GCF_002878395.1 Capsicum annuum
TATCTAGTGAAGGGATAAAGGTTGATGATCAAAAGATAGAAGCTGTGAAGAACTGGACAAGGCCCATAACGCCTTCGGAGATTCGTAGTTTTCTCGGGTTGTCCGGTTATTATCAAAGGTTTGTTGAAGGCTTTTCTTCCATTTCAGCACCCTTAACCAAGCTAACCCATAAAGCATCCAAATTCCAATGGAATGATGCCTGTGAGAAGAGTTTTCAAGATTTAAAGAACAAATTGATTTCTACACCCGTGTTGGTACTTCCAGAAGAAACCGAAGGGTATACAGTGTATTGTGATGCTTCCACAATTGGTTTAGGATGTGTATTGATGCAGTATGGTAAGATAATAGCATATGCTTCTAGACAATTATGGCCACATGAGAAAAATTATCCTATACGCGATCTTGAGCTGGCAACAGTTATTTTTGCTTTAAAGATATGGCGCCACTACTTAAATGGGGTTCATGTTAATATATATACTGACCATAAGAGCTTGCAATATATTTTTAATTAGAAGGATCTAAATTTAAGGTAGCGAAGATGGCTTGAAATATTAAAGGACTATGATGTTGATATCTTGTACCATCCAGGGAAAGCAAATGTGGTAGCTAATGCGTTAAGTCATAAGGCTATGATGGCGCCTATAGAAAGGCAAGGGATGATTAAAG
>NW_025870949.1:766-1069 GCF_002878395.1 Capsicum annuum
TATCTAGTGAAGGGATAAAGGTTGATGATCAAAAGATAGAAGCTGTGAAGAACTGGACAAGGCCCATAACGCCTTCGGAGATTCGTAGTTTTCTCGGGTTGTCCGGTTATTATCAAAGGTTTGTTGAAGGCTTTTCTTCCATTTCAGCACCCTTAACCAAGCTAACCCATAAAGCATCCAAATTCCAATGGAATGATGCCTGTGAGAAGAGTTTTCAAGATTTAAAGAACAAATTGATTTCTACACCCGTGTTGGTACTTCCAGAAGAAACCGAAGGGTATACAGTGTATTGTGATGCTTCCA
>NW_025870950.1:0-1653 GCF_002878395.1 Capsicum annuum
TTCAAACAACTAAATCACCTACCAAACCACATTCAAAACAAAAAAAATCCCCTTTAAAATCCCTACACTTAACCATTTTCAACCAACTAAGTATCAAACCAAAACTACATTCAAAACGAAAAAATCTCCTTTAAAATCCCTACACCTATCAATTTTCAACCAACTAAGTATCAAAACAAAACCACATTCAAAACAAAAAATCCCATTTAAAGGACCTAGACTTAACCATATTTAAGTAATTAAGTCACCTACCAAACCACATTAAGAATAAAAAAAAATTCTCCATTTTCAAGCAACTAAGTCACATACAAAATCACTTTCAAAACAAAAAAAATCTACATTAATGTCCCTACGCTAAACCATTTTCAACCAAGTATCAAAATAAAACAACATTTAAAACAAAAAATTTCCCTTTAAAGTCCCTAGACTTAACCATTTTCAAGCAACTAAGTCACCTACCAAAAGACAATCAACACTAAAAAATTCCCTTCAAAGTCCCTAAACTTAACCATTTTTAAGGAACTAAGTCACCTACAAAATCACATTCAAAACAAAAAAATCCCCTTTAAAGTCCCTAAACTTAACCACTCTCAAACAAATAAGCCACCTACCAAACCACATTCAAAATGAAAAAATCCCCTTTAAAGTCCCTACACTTAACCATTTTCAACCAACTAAATATCAAAACAAAACAACATTTAAAACAAAAAAATCCCCTTTAAAGTTTCTAAACTTAATCATATTCAAGCAACTAAGTCACCTAACAAACCACATTCAAAACAAAAAAATCCACTTTAAAGTTGTAATACCCCCGAAAATTTTTCGTTGAAATTTTGTACGTAAACGTGTTGGGTTCTATCTTCTAGAAAGAATTATAAATTTTCCATGCGGGATGTCTTAGATTATGACCCACCATTGTGTATATTATCGAATAATCTTTCCAACGATATGTGGATCATCCAAAAAGGACACCCGAATGACGAGTTATGAACATTCCGATAGAACTGTGAATAGTAATAAACAGTAAAACGTGCAACAAAAAGTGCTGAGGCCTGGCGTATTTTTGCTACAAATTTAAATGATCATAAATCCTTGTACATAATTATATGGGTTATCTACTATACATCAACGAAAAGCTCTGCGAGTCCTCTTTCCAATGAAATTAGTTTCATTCTATTTGTCTATCGGAGTAAAAAGTTATGGTCGATCTAATTCAGCCTAACAAAAGTAAATTTTTGGGTCAACTTCAAATGATCATAACTCCTCGTACACAATGATCTGGTTTAGATACTATATATAACGGAAAGATATGAGAGTCCTCTTTCTAATAAAATTGGTTTCATCAAATTTGGATATCGGAGTAAAACGTTATGGTTGATCTACTTCAGACTATCAAAATAGTCCACCAAAGGACAGAGTTGAGAATTATTTGATTTTTAGGGGCGTTTTGGTCATTCCTCCTCACCCAAAATCCATCCAAACCCTATATTAAAGCCTATTAAAAGCATTATATGTTATATTTCATCAAATTCCCTCAAAAAGAAAACCCTAAACTCCTACATCCAACTTCAAGAACCTCCAAAGTTCACCATTAATTCTGCAAATTTATTCAAGATTCCAAGTTCCTAGTTCAAGAACTCCAAGAACCATCAT
>NW_025870950.1:1753-2254 GCF_002878395.1 Capsicum annuum
ATTTTTAGGGGCGTTTTGGTCACTCCTCCTCACCCAAAATCCATCCAAACCCTATATTAAAGCCTATTAAAAGCATTATATGTTATATTTCATCAAATTCCCTCAAAAAGAAAACCCTAAACTCCTACATCCAACTTCAAGAACCTCCAAAGTTCACCATTAATTCTGCAAATTTATTCAAGATTCCAAGTTCCTAGTTCAAGAACTCCAAGAACCATCATTCAAGGACACGATTAACATCTCAAAAATGAGTATCGATCTAAAGTTCATCATTCAAGGTATGTGGGGTTTTTCAACAAGAGTTCTCTTTCATTCTTGTGCCCAAAAGTAATTTTCTTTATAAAGGCATGATTTTTATTTGATTTTTTATGAATTTGTAGCATGAACCCATATCTTATGATTATTATTATGAAATCCTGATGTTTATGATTTTGAAAGATGAATTTACATGTGTTGAGATATAAAACATGAATCTTGAGTGATATTTATCATGATTTTGAT
>NW_025870951.1:0-1151 GCF_002878395.1 Capsicum annuum
AATAATTAAGTAGGGGTGATATAGTAAAATCACAAATGAAGCAGCTGAAGTAGAAATCAGTCAATTTTTTAAAATTTTTTTTGTTAATTATTGTTATTTGTAGTACTTTATAATTTATTTTCAAATAATATATATTGCTTTATATCTTTTTCTATCCTGTCCCAATTTAAGTGACACTAATATAATTTTGATAGTCAATTAAATATTTTATGTTGACATATCATTTTGTTATTCTTATTTTTCTAATACATAAATGACTTATAATAAGGAGTGATATAGTAAAACCATCGTTCGAAAGACAAAAATTTGATTTAAAACATTAAGAGTTAATTTCGTATTTTATGTCTATTTTATTTTTCATTAAATATTATTTATTTTCTTAATACCTAGATGACTCATATTAATTGATTAAGAGCGATTAATAATGTTATTACTATAAAAATTAATATAATTTTATCATATCCAAAAGTAATCATCGATAATTCACCGGAATAGTAAATTAATAAAATACGGGATGCAATATTTGCATACGCAAAATGTGATATTATTAAACATTATTGGATAGT
This sequence comes from Capsicum annuum, assembly GCF_002878395.1. Classification (NCBI taxonomy): domain Eukaryota; kingdom Viridiplantae; phylum Streptophyta; class Magnoliopsida; order Solanales; family Solanaceae; genus Capsicum; species Capsicum annuum. Next base: position 567 of record NW_025870951.1, read on the forward strand.
GCATTATATTTATCTTTCACAATAATAAAATTTTACTATATATTTTTCTTTATTTCTTTTTAACTTGATACATATTGACCCAACATAAATTCTCAAAAAATATTAATTAGAAATTTATTTTATTAATTTTGTAATTTAATTATTTAAAGTTAAGTTTAAATATTAATATTTCTATATAAGGAAAAAGTAATTTAAAATTTAAATTTTCTAAATTAAATAATTAAATAAAAAGATTTTTTTTTATATAAAAGTCAATTAAAACAATAAAATTGATTTACTTTAAATATTTAGTTTTAGTTAATTTAGATAATTTTTTATTTTGTGATAATTTATACTGCACCGATAAAATTTTGAGAGTTGAATAGAAATTTTACCTATTTTTGAAAAAGTATTTTAACTTGTTAATTATTGTGGTTTATAATGATCTACATTCTACGATATGAGATATTTTGCAGAGATTAAGGTTATAAGGTAATAAAGTTGTTTACTAATATAAGGTTATAAGGTTAAACGGTTGTCGTTAAGGTCATAAGGTTATAAGGTTGTTTACTAATATAAGGTTGTTAACCACCGTTAACAACCTTA
>NW_025870952.1:0-279 GCF_002878395.1 Capsicum annuum
ATTACTCATGTATTGTTGCATAAGCTAACCAATTAAAATAGTGCAAATTGTGGAGTGTTAAGTGTCTTTTCTTTAAAAATTAACACAAGGGACAACTTACATTCAATATAGGGACTTATTTTCTTGAATTGCCATAAACTTGTTTTTACACAAAATTATAGCAATGTATAGTATGTTAATCAACTATGCAATTATCAAATATTTTCAAAGAGTAATAGAAAAGTAAAGCAAATGACTTGATTAACAATTGTCAGTTATTTGACAGAAATACAAAATTAA
>NW_025870952.1:379-1881 GCF_002878395.1 Capsicum annuum
TGACTTGATTAACAATTGTCAGTTATTTGACAGAAATACAAAATTAATTACCTCCTCCGTTTAAAAAAGAATGACCTACTTTTCTTTATAGTCTATTTAAAAAAGAATGATTCCTTTCCTTTTTTGATAATATTTTAATTTCAACTTTCCACATGACATGTTTATGACCACAAGATTAAAGTATATTTTGGTACATTTGACACTACTTTAATTTAAGACCACAAGATTTAAAAGTCTTATTTGTTTTCTTAAACTTTGTGCCAAGTCAAAGTAGATCATTCTTTTTGAAACGGAGGAAGTAACTTCTTTATGCTCTTTTTAATTCTAGTTTGAGCAACAATTTGACAAAAAAATAAATTGATGAGGAAAAATCGTTATAAGATTTGCAATAACTTTTTGAAAGTTGAAAGAACTCATTAGTTGTTTTTCTTCATGCTAAACTTACTCAAATTAGATATTTCTTCATGCTAAACCTGCTAAAATTAAATAGAATTGACACTTTAAAGTTGAAACTCTGCTAAATTGTTAAAAATATTAGTCAAGAATCAATTATTTAATAAAAATTATACGAACAAAACAACATTGACATAATTCCAAGATATGATGCAAGAAATACTTCCGAGATTTCTTCCCAGTGATGGATAATGCTCAAAAGAAACTTTCCATAAGTGACATTGTCGGCATGTCTAATCCCCAATTTACTTTTAGATGCTCATGTTGCAGAGTAGATAAGAGTAAAATTCGAAACCATCTCTTTGTTTTTGATGATTTGGCTATCAGAGTTGAGAATTTTTTTTTCCAGTCCTTTGGGCTTAAATGTTGGGGCTACTGCTATTCAGGCATTTTGTGATGGAACACCCCTGTAAAAAATGATGCTCACAAGCTTTTCTTGCACATCATTTCTATAATTGACTGTTGGGAAATCTGGAAAGCCAGGTGTGGTAAGAAATATGACGAAATTTTTTTTATTTTCTCTAGAATCTGCCAACAAATTGTGGTCCAAGTCTAGATTGCCATGAGTAATTGTTGACACTTAATTTTTGTCCACCACAACCAAGTTCAATTTAGAGCTTCTTCGGTTGTTAATAAAATTAAAATATTTATTTCATCCGAATAAATTTTTATCAAAATACTTTGTACGTAATTTTGTCATTTTATGTAACGATTATATATTATCGCATTCAATTATACGAGATTATAACTTTTTTACTTAAATGTTTATTTCACAAATATCAAATTTCAATTAAGGATCATTTCAAAAAATAATAATTAAAATCTTAATTTAAATATAATTTATTCTCGAAAATAATTTATTTGGATAAATATGCATTTGATTTTATTAAACCGAGAAGCTCGGGAGTGAGTGAGATATAAATTCATATCGAATTTCGATTTAGTTAGGCTAATCTATTAAATCTAGCTATAATCGAAATCAAATTGGCCTCGATTGCAATACAATGGGCCAAATGATTCTCAATTTGGCCAAAATTTAAATAGATTTA
>NW_025870953.1:0-596 GCF_002878395.1 Capsicum annuum
GATTATTTAATATGAAAAATGGTTCGTAAATAAATAATAAGGAAATAAATGATAAACATAATTTATAACTGTAACAGAACGGTTATTTAATTTTAATAACTAATCGTTACTCTTAGACATATTTATTTTTAAATCTGTTTTTTAATTTATAAAATAAAAAAGTCACCAAATTTGAATTAAAAAGATAGCTCATATGTGCAACAGATATATTATTTGATGCAACAGATTGTCGATTTGTTGCAACAAATGATAATCTATTATCACAGATGGGTTATCTGATGCAACATATATATAATCTGTTGCCACAACACAATTAAAATGGTTACTGAAAAGAGCTTATCAAGTCATAACTTTCCACAGTAATCAAAAAGTCACCAGTTTGAATGTAATTAATAAATGGAGGTGAACAGTCGCACTTTTTGTTTTTGAATTTGTTTTTTTAATTTATATAATAAAAAAGTCACCAAATTTGGATTAAAGATAAAGATATGATGATTATTAAAAAGATATATGTTGTAACAGATATATTATCTGATGCAGCAGATTGTAGATTTATTACAACAAATGGTATATCTGTTGTCACAGATGGGTTATCT
>NW_025870953.1:696-1482 GCF_002878395.1 Capsicum annuum
AATTTATATAATAAAAAAGTCATCAAATTTGGATTAAAGATAAAGATATGATGATTATTAAAAAGATATATGTTGCAACAGATATATAATCTGATGCAACAGATTGTAGATTTGTTGCAACAAATGGTATATCTGTTGTCACAGATGGGTTATCTGATGCAATAAATATATAATCTGCTGGCACAACTCAATAAAAATGGCATCAGTATTAATAAATGGAGGTGAACAGTCACGCCTTTTTACCTAACTCATTCAAATTCAATCCTCTATAAATAGGTTAGGTCCCTCCTTACTCGTTCATTCACTATACATATCTATTTATGTCTTGCTCTTGTCTTTCATATTACACCTTCAACTACTTTCTCTTCAAGGACTTGATAGCTTTTCCGTCTCTGGTAGGTTTTTTTTCTTACTTTTTGTGTAAATATACGTTGTATTACTTTACTTTCGAATTCTTTTCTTTACTTTTATTTTTGCATTTTTTATCAATTAATGTGTGTTCTAGTTATGGCTGATCCAGTGTGGGATGGCACTATTTTACGAGACGTCATACGGAAATTGTAGAGGCAGGTTCATGATATACAGTGGGAGTTGGCCGCTGTCAGAGTAAGGATGTTGCGGGAGATCTGCAGGATGAGGAGGGTGCTGCTTCTGTCGATCGAAGATTGGTCGGTTGGCGATAATAATAGTAATGATGAAGATGATAATAATTAGATTATTTTGTTTCTTTCTTTTTAAATCTATGTATATGTATTTTTATTTGTTTTAGTTTAATAAAAAAAATAT
>NW_025870954.1:0-980 GCF_002878395.1 Capsicum annuum
TTAGAACAATTATATAGTGAAGATCCATTAAAAGGATCTTCACTATATAATTGTTCTAATTTTTTCTTAATTATTTCTATCTTATTTATTGAAAATATAGTTATTTCTGTTTTATTTATAGAAAATACTACTAGTTCTATTGTATCTTCAGCATTTTTATATATTTTCTAACTTTTGTGTAATTTTTTCACTTCCTTTTATCCAATCAGTTTTCTTTCTTATTTTATTATTAACTCTTTTTGCTCTCACTTTCTGTTTACATGGTGTTGTAAACCACTAGTCTGTTCTAGTTATATATGTGGGTATAATTTTTCTAAAAACGGCATTCCTAAAAGTATATCTTTTGATGTTAGTTCATAATTATAAATTTCTTCTATTGTTAATATCTTATCTTATACTTGTATTTTTACATTCCTAGCTTTATAAGTAATTAAAATTCCTTCATTATTAAATCCTTTAACTATTATTGGTGTTTTTAATTTATCCCATTTACTTTCTGGTAAGCAATTATATCTACATAAATTAGCTTCTGCTCATGTGTCTATCATAAGCGTATAATATCTACTGTAATATAATTCTACTACTATCTTCATTAATACATATATTTTCATTTTTATGTTAAGGCTCTTTTTAAGAATAATTTCTCTTTGTTGTATGTTAAGGTTAATTGTGTATGTTCTATATTATATGGTTTTACTTGTTCTAGCCATTTTATTCCTAATATTATATCTGTTTTTTGCATTTCTTCCATTACTTCAAATTCTATTTTTTTTTTCTAATTTCTATTATTATTTCTTTTTCTGCTATATTTTTACTATTTATTAAACTTGTTGGTAGATCTGGGCACATATCATTATCAGTTTTTATTTCTTTATTTTTTACTAGATATTTTGCTATATAATTTTCTTTTTTTTCGGTATTTAAGAGTATTAAATATTCTTTTTCATTTATTTTCCCTGTTATGTAATATTGGTTTAAAT
>NW_025870954.1:1080-1753 GCF_002878395.1 Capsicum annuum
AAATATTTTACTTCCTGGGGTTAATTCTATTCCTGATATTTTCCAATATAATACTAGTGATTTATCTATATTTTTATCTGTTACCGCTACTGAATAATTTGCACTTATTATAAATTTGATTTTTTGATATATTAGATTTCCTTTTACGACAGTTATTATGCTTTTTTCTATAGATTTTATAATTCTATCATCTGCTAAATATAATTCTATTGGTGTATCTATTCCTTCTCTAAAACATGCTTTTATTAATATCTCTTTTCCTCCAAGGTGTACATATTTTATGGGATCTCCTTTACTTTTTATATCATTTATCTCTTTATTAATTATTCTTTTTGTTACTAGTGGTATACTAGACTTGCCTTTTGCATATCTACAGTCTATTACATGTTCTTTTTGGCATACTACATAATATTCGTCATTTTTTCTAGTAAAAATATTTTTTATTGTTGGTATTTTAAATATTTTTTCTACACTTTAATCTAATTCTTTTCCTTTTATTTCATCAAATATGTTACTGTCAAATATTATTTTTTGTTCCGTTCCTTCATCATTTAAATATTCTTCCTTTGGTATTATTTTTATATCTTCTTCAGTCATTTGATTCATCTATTTCACTATCTATTTCATTATCTGTTTCGTTTTCTGAAATTTCATATATACTATTCTCACTTTC
>NW_025870955.1:0-1782 GCF_002878395.1 Capsicum annuum
TAGTATAACTCTGTTTCGACTGAACAGAAGAACTTGATGATTGACCTTTATCAAAAGGTTTATTAGTCTTCAAATCTATCAATCTAGTTGGCATTGGTGGAGGAAGCTTTGGAAATTCTGCCAAAGCTGCATATTTGTTTTGAAACGGTAACTGTAGTTCTGGTTTCAGTGTAGGCCTTTGAGGGACTGATGGTCTTAACGGATTCAGCAGGGCTGACGGAGTGTCAAATGGTCTGGCCATCTTTGTTTGTTCCTGTTTGCTCCCTACTGGGATTTTCCCTAGTGTAGTGGGTCTCATTCCGGCCCTGTAAGAATTCTCTTGTTAGAAAATCGGGAAGGGAATTGTTTTCTCCTTTGATAAATTCTATTTGAAAATCAAAACTAGATAGGAGAGCTTGCCATCTAGCAAATATTTGTTTAGAAACCAGATTTTTAACATCCTTTTGTAAGATCTCTTTAGCAGATTTGCAGTCTACTCGAAGTAAAAATTCCTTGTTAATAAGGTCATCTTGAAATTTTGTAATACATAGTACTATAGATAAAATTTCTTTTTTGATAGTGCTGTAATTTCTTTGGGCGGAATTCTAGATTTCAGATGTAAATCTGACTAATTGTTCAGAGGAATTACTGTCAATCTTTTGCTTCAGAATACCTCTATATCCGAGATCTGAAGCATCAGTTTCGACAATCATAAAGGCTTCAGGGTTGGGGATACCTAAACAAGGAAGGTCTATGACTAATTCCTCTATCTTAATGACAGCTCTGGTTTGCTCAGAGCTCTATGGAACCGGAACCTTTTTAAGTCTTTTGTAAAGAGATTCACAGATTTACCTAATGTTAGGGATAAAGTCAGCTACGTAGTTAAGGTTTCCTAAGAACCTCTGAAGCTGGGTTTTATCGCTAATTTCATTAGGGAATTTGGAGGAGAACTCTATGGCTCTACAAATAGGTTTATAACTACCCTGATAAAGATCATCCCCTAAGAATCTTATAGATGTCTGGAAAAGCTTCATTTTCTTAGCACTTATGATTAAGCCATTAAACTTAACAATTTTGAAGAAAGTATTGAGGTGTTTAAAATGAGAATCAATGTTCTCGGAGAAAATAAGCACATCATCAATATAAACAATTAACATATGGCTATAAGGATTGAAAATACTGTTCATGATATTTTGGAATTCTGATGGAGCATTTTTGAGTCCGAATGGCAAGACATTCCATTCATAATGTCCAAAAGGGACATTGAAAGCAGTCTTGAATTTGTCGTGTTCAGCAATTTGAATCTGCCAAAATCCTGACTTCATATCAAACTTACTATAAAGATTAGCTTTAAAAGTTCCTTTTAAAAGATCCCTTTTATTAGGAATCGGATGTCTGATCCATTTCAAAACTGCATTCAAAGGTTTGTAATTTATTACAAGCCTGGGAATACCTCGTTCCTTTTCTGCGTTGTTATTTACATAAAAGGCAGAACAGCTCCAAGGAGAATTAGAGGGTCTGATAATCCCATTTTCTAATAAATGGTTTATTTCATTTTTGCAGATTTCCATCATTTCTTGGTTCATTTGAATGGGTCTCGCCTTAGTAGGGATAGCCTGTTCAGTGAATCCAGTAATGTAGGGAAGTTCTACTAATTGCCTCTTTCTTTCCCAACATGCATTAGGAAATTCAGAACAAACTTCTTTTTCGAAAGTTTTTTGAAGATTGGCAATTTTACTCACCATCTCCGGGGTTTTTAAAATTTGTTCAATTTTCTTTATTTGAATTTCTTGCTTAAGAAAA
>NW_025870956.1:0-1313 GCF_002878395.1 Capsicum annuum
GATACTTATTCTTGACAATAACTTTGTTGAGCTGACGGTAATCAACACATCCTGAGAGAACCATCTTTCTTGCGCATGAATAAGACTGGTGCACCCCATAGGGATACACTGGGCCTGATGAATCCCTTATCTAAGAGATCCTTCAACTGATCTTTCAGGTCCTTGAGTTCTGCTGGTGCCATTCTATATGGCGAAATAAAAATAAGTTGAGTATCCGGAAGAAGATCAATGTCGAAGTCTATTTTTCTTTCGGGAGGAATGCCTAGAAGATCTTCGGGAAACACGTTTGAATACTCATTTACAACTGGGACTGATTCAAGACTAGGAGATTCAGAACTGGAATCTTTAATATGTACGAGATGATACACACACCCCTTAGAAATCATTTTTCTTGCTCGAAGGTAGGAAACAAGCTGACCCCTGAAAGATGAAGTACTACCCTTCCACTCTAGGATGGGCTCATTCGGGAACTGAAACTAAACTACCCTAGTTCTGCAGTCGACTGTGGTATAGCAGGAATAAAGCCAATCCATGCCGAGAATGACATCAAAATCAATTATCTCTAACTCGACTAAATTTGCTGATGCGGTTTTCTAAAATATCATAACCGGGCAGTGCCTGTATACCCACCGAGCTATGATGGTTTTACCCACTGGGGTAGATACTGAAAACGGCTCTGCTAAAATTTCAGGATTGATTCTGAAATCGCCTGCTATATAAGGAGTAACAAAAGACAAGGATGCACCTGGATCTAGCAAAGCGTAAACATGAACATGGAAAATCTGTAACGTACCAGTAACGAATCAGGAGAATTTTCCTGATCCTCTCGGGTCTGAAGAGCATAGAGTCTGTTTGGGCGTTGCCCACTAGTAGCACTGGAAGCGGCACTCTGTTGATTTGGGCGACCGGACTAGGCTGTGGAGCGATTTTGCTGACCCTGTTGACCTGACTGCGGACACTCTTTAATCCTGTAGCCTGGCTTGCCACAATCAAAACAAACATCGCTACCAGCTCTATAGGTACCCTTGTGGTTCTTACCACAAGTTTGACATAGAGAATTAGTTCGGGTACTGCTGACACTGCCCTAGGACTTAGAGCTTGGTGCTCGATCTCTGTTGCCGTCTCTGAATTTCGGCACTGGGGCACTGACGGAGGAAGGAGATGGAATTGCTGGCTTAGGACGAAACTGCGAACGATTTTCTCCTTCTGATTTTGGTTGAGCAAAATTGAAACTGCCTGACCTTGCTCTCTTTTTCTGCCTCTCCTTAGTCCTAATCTTCTACTCCTCTATTTGTTGAGCATGAGTCATGAAC
>NW_025870957.1:0-409 GCF_002878395.1 Capsicum annuum
TAATTTATAATTTATATAAGTTTTATATCTATATTAACTTATATAATTTATTAACTTTTTTTAATAAGTTTAAGTGTTAATATATCTTAAAAAGTTTAAAATTTAAGTTTAAGTTTTAATATATCTTAATTTATATAAGTTTTATATATATATATATATTAACTTATATAATTTATTAACTTTTTTTTAATACGTTTAAGTTTTAATATGTCTTAAAAAGTTTAAAATTTAAGTTTGAGTTTTAATATATCTTAAAAAGTTTAAAATTTAAGTTTAAGTTTTAATATAAAAAGTTTAAAAAGTTTTAAGTTTTTAATAAATTTAAGTTTTAATATATCTTAATTTATATAAGTTTTATATAGATATATTAACTTATATAATTCATTAACTTTTTTTAATAAGTTCAAGT
>NW_025870957.1:509-5187 GCF_002878395.1 Capsicum annuum
TGCCAACGTAATTTAAAAAACAAAAAAAACCAACAAATACACTGCATATCTACAAAATACAGCCTTCTTGTTCAATTGTTCAGCAAAAATGATCAAGATTTTTTCCAAAAAATATGTATAAAGTAAACTGAAGATATCATAGGGAATTTTTAACGGGTCGCCGGACCGGAACCGAAACCAGAATTACTGGAATTTTTAGGGGTTCGCACTGGTACTGTATTTCGGACCATTGGGTACCGCTATACCGGTACCAACCGGTACCGTTGTGTTACCGGTACCGGAATATCGCCGGAAACGGAATAAACGGACCGGAATGGAAAATTCCGGTTCCGTTGCCAGCCTTATAACTATGGAATTAGTTGAGGTGCGCGCAAGCTGGTCCTAATAACACAGTAAAAAAAAAATAGATTCTTCCGAAGAGCTTGATTGAGCTTTTTGTGCACTGGTTATAGACTGATATTACAATTTCTTGTGTCTTGCGACATAGCAGGTTGCCGAATTGTGGTGAAAAGTTTATCTTCTAATGCCCGATTTATTCATCACTAGACTGTTTTTTTAATTAGCAACCCTAGTAATTGGAAAAATGCTCCCGGTGACTGGTTTGAACTGCCATCCTGTTTGGAGCCGCTGCAAAACTGACTTTTTCAGATATGCTAACCAAATTTTTTGACCTTTTGTTTCCCCACTTGAACATGTTTAAGGTCAAAGCATGAAGAATGGAATTACTTTACTAGCATATGCAGTAAATATACGTAAAATGTTGAGTCCTTGTCCCTTCCATGAAAAACAGAATGTGGCTGTTTTGCAATACAAACTTAATAATGATGCAACCCTTTTTGCTATACAAACATACAGAAGATTCTATCTTTGAAAATCACATAGGGAAGATTCTATCTTTGAAAATCGGACCAGCAACAAGAAGATTGCAGTTAGAACTATTATATGTTGTTGAGTTATATTGCAGATTTTTAGAATTGTAATCATGGAGACTTTTCGAAATAGGTCGTGTTTGAAAAGAGGATTTTGTAAGGGGAGGGTGGGTGTTGGCAGTGCCACAAACGTTATGCACAAAGGAGCGCCATAAATGTGATAACAATGAAGGAGATATAGAGGAGTTTTCTATAGTATTGGGTTTACACTAGCAATTTGCTTTGAACATTTACTTGTCCTAGTTATGGAGGGAATTAACCAACAGTATCCTGGATGAGATTCCATGTTGTATGCTATTAACAATATTGTATTAACTACTGTGATGGTGTAAACTAAAAGTTGGATTACGGTGAAGCCACTCAAGAAAGTAGGGGATTTAGAATAAGTAGACTAAGGGAGAACATGTGCATTATATGCATAAGAGGAATGAAGGTGAGATGTGATAAGACAAAATTGTGACGTCTAAATGTGGAAAAATAGATCTATAGTCTTCTTCTTAGATGAGAATGGCATGATGCATCGAAGATGTAACTCATATCAATAAAGTAAGATGGTTTGAATGAAAGAGCGCTACATGAGTATTACGCGATAGGAACATAACAAATAAGATGATTGACAAGTTCCACATAGCGTTGTGAGACTGGTAATGTTATATGGGAGTGAATGTTGAACCTCTAAGGTCAGTATATATCCACGAGTGCAGATGTTAAGATGGATGTCCCACACAAAACGATATGTGATTAGAATGATCACAGAGTGGTTGTGAGACTAGTAATGTCCACGACTGCGGTTTTTAAAGATGGATGTGCAGCACAAAACTGGATGTAATTAGAAATGATCATATCTTAGTTGCATTAGATATGATGAAATATGTGACCTGACAAACACAGTAGCATACATAGAGGATAAAATTTGAAAGTTTCAGCTAAGATGATTTGTGATGTCTGCAGACTTGAGGATGCGCCAAGCCTAGGTATGACTATTATTGTTGAAGGTGATATAGAGGATGAGTAGACCTAAAGCTACACGGAAGGAAGTTATTTCGGAAGATTTAAAATCTCTCGGAATTGATGCATTTTTGGCTAAGAATATAACCTATTATGACAAATGATCACATAAACAATACTAATTAGTTGGAGTTAAACTACTTGTCTGTGCATACCTATGCACGGGTGAGTCGGAAATTTAGCTAAAAGACAAAGAATGAAATTGATTTGAATGAAAAGAGAGGACCATATAACTGACCCCAATCAACTGATCCAAAGAATAAGAAAGTAAAAAAAATAACGAAACTGACAATATGGGATTGATGCTTGATTAGTCGGGTTAGTTGGATTGTTGGGAGGAATAAATTGAAAAGTAACTTCCTTCCCTCTAGCACTCTCTCATGTTGTTTTCTCTGTAATACCCTATTTGTCAAGCACATGTTGATCATCCTCTTATTCATGCAGGTGCCGAGGCTCCCAATAAGGAGACTCCATCTTTTATTGACCTCAAGAAGAATATACCCTTTCCCATTACTTATTACACACTTACAGATAAGGAACTAGAAGAAAATGGATACTGTTATGAGCAACCAGGTGACATGCATTCCAAGAACTTGAAATTTATTGAACTACTTGGTTAATATTATTGACAGTTTATCTTGGTATTACATTACCCATGTAGAATTTCTTTCAACGCTTCCTGCTCCATCAGGAACACCTCCACATGAAGTTTTGGCTCTTGACTGTGAGATGGTAACGTAACAGCAATTTGTTTAACTTAATCTGTTCATTGCAATGTTATAATTTAGTATTCCTAGTGTACCCGTATTGCATAATCAATGCTGTCAGCTTATCTTCATTTCCGTATTCCTTAGATATAAATATTGGAGAAGATGGGTACTTTTTTTTAATTATGATGGGTAGTCGCGTTTTTAGATGAGATATGATTTATGGTTAGCTAGTTTATACTGCATCTAGATTTCTTTGACAAGGTTGGTGATAGGAGGAGAGGTTGGTTTATGTGATTCATAGCGATGTATATATAAAATATCAGTTCTGAGGTAATGGTACTAAAAGCTGTGTTTAGATTAACTGGACGTAAAGTTCTGCAGATTGTACAAGCAGTTAGAGTTCTGAAGATGATACGAGAAGTATATACATCTTTTACTATCAGTGTGTTCCACTGCAAATAACCTTTGTTTTGAACATCAAATGTGGTTTGTCTTATCTATGCTATTCATTGGTAGAAAGGGTCTTCCTCTGCTTTGCACTGGGTGTATATTTTATACCAAAACAATAGCTTATAACATATCTTCTTTGGACAGGCAGACAGATTTATTATGCTTGTTGTTGTTAGTTTATCTTCCATACATAGTTTTTTTTTAACCTTTTTGAGCTGGGACGGGGGAATTCTTGTTTATCAATGTTCTTTAAATTGGAATTGTTGCAAACAAATCTCATTTCATTTTGGTAAAATATATGGTTTTTTAGTGTATTACAAGGGAAGGCTTTGAGCTTACCAGAGTGACAATAGTGGATGTTACAGGACAGGTATACTTCTTCTTATTTCTTTTATCGCTCCACTTTTCGTCCCTCACTTGTATGGCAATGATGTAATCTATTTTTTCACGTTAATAGTTCCATTTTGTTCGAAACTGTTTCCTCATCATGTATTTTGGTCCATAGTTAGTTGTTTTTCTATGTAAAAATGTTGTTTACCCCAATCTTTTTGATGCTATATTGTTTTTTGTCGTTCTGAGAGGTGGTTCTTAATTAGTTTATACGAACCAGCCTTGTCAAAAAGACTTTATTTTAATATTATCCAGCCGGCATATATGTAGTTGACCACTGTCATGATCCAAGCATCTCTTTTTGTTAAAAATGTAAAAATTAGGATGCATTTATACTGCCATTGTCATTCAATCAACAACCGACTGCACATCACTGCTAAATTAGTTGGGGCCGACTATATGAATTGTCTATATCCTTGTGTGCACTATTTGGGCCTGCTGCATTACTTTAGAATGCACCAACCTGCATATATGTTGGGATTGTTGATTTGAGTAGTTGAGCCCTGTAGTTATCCAGGCATATTTTTGAACACATGTATGATGTTAGCACATATATATTGTCCTTTGGTCCCTGCGCCATGTGTTAAGGGACATTATTCCTTTGTAGGTGTTTGGGCGAATTCGATTGTTGTTAAGGGACATTATTCCTTTGTATGTGTTTGGGCGAATTCAATGGTCCTTTTTCTCTTTTATTCTCCTGCATGGTCATCAAGAAGTCTCAAATTAATCTCAAATGCACCTCCCTGGCCTGTCACGAGAGATTTTGATATATGATTAGATGTCTCATGGTCTTTCAGATGATTTTAATATGCTACTTCTTTTTCTGTTTGCAGGTTATACTGGATAAATTGGTCAAACCATCAAATGACATTGTTGACTACAATACTAGGTACTTCTTATGTCTGATAACTTCTAAATTTGCATTTGGACACAGTTGCTAAAATATATACCCCTCCGTTCCATTTATATGACACTATTTCCTTATTTGTCCTTTTTAAAAAAGAATGACTCAATTCGAAATTATGAAGTGATTTAGTTTTAAACTTCTCATTTTACCCTTAATGAGAAGCTTTTATAGCCAAAGAAATGCTATGACACAGTTAGAAACCACAAAAATGTTATTTTATGATTAAGACCACAAGTTTCAAATTCTTTTTTTTTGCCTTAAGCTCGTCCCAAGTTAAACTACGT
>NW_025870958.1:0-1135 GCF_002878395.1 Capsicum annuum
AGCTAGACTAGTTAGTCAGCACTGGTCTGTACTAATACATTTTGTTATATCTTTAATATATCCCCAAATACCAAAAAAATATGAAAGTGCATTAGTTATGAGCTAAGGTCATACAATACCCCTAGCACAAAGTTAAGTTGGAAGTGTTCTTACAAATTAAGTTTTGAGATAAGTGTAAACTAGGGTTAACTTCAAATAAGCATATCCTTGAATATAAAGATTTATGGGCCCCAATATCCACCAAATTAAAGATCTCTAAGTTTTCTTTCCAATTCTATCAATCGTTGGTTAATCCAACATTGTAATAAGACAATATGAACTTTTTATTAAATATTGTTTGAGATAAAGAAGTTGGTTTCTACAATGGCACCACCATAGTGGTACCGCTGCAACAGTAACTGGGACGAGCTTAAGGCTATTTTTTTAACATTTTTTTGGTTTTCAACTCAAAAACTTCATTTCCAAGCCCTAGAGCGGTGTTTTCAAGTAATAAGGTAAAATGTCATTATTGAGACATTCTTCCATCATCTGTTTTTCATTTAATCCAATAACATCTAGAATCATTATAATAAACTTTAATAGTAAAAATTTTTTTTGAAAACCCTAAGTTTATGAGATTTTGGAGAAAATCTATGGGTTGGGGTAATATCGTTTAGAATTATTTATGGATTATTAACTAATGATTCCTAGAATGAAAGTAGTTATTAAATATAAAGTTTGATTGTTGGAAATTGTGAATTCAATAAATGTGGAATCTTTAGCTCTGAAGCTCCATTAACAGAGATCGGTTAAGTATGATTGTATTAGTTAATGGTTAATTTAGCATTAGGTAATGTTTTAGACCATGAATAAGGATAGAATTATTGGGTTTCATTCCTAAAGTAATAATTTGAAGAGTATAATTGTTTGATTTTGTATAACACCTCACATTTGGTCCCTGAAAAATTCTTGACCTTTGAGCTTACTGCCCAGATTACGACTTACCTTATGAGTCTAAGGTGTCCATATGGGTCATATGAGCCCAAATCAAGTGATCAGAGCATTATCCAATTTCTCTGACCTGAGTAGAACTACAATATAACGAGTCATATGTACTCTTTATGAGTCACAGGGTCTCCTCCATATCCAAACCATT
>NW_025870959.1:0-3077 GCF_002878395.1 Capsicum annuum
CCCTAACTTGTCATTCTGTGTGATCAAATATAATTACACATATCATCTCATCGTTACACTGATAATATTATTGTGCACTTAAACCAAACCCCCCTTATCTTGGAACCTTCGACCAACAGTCTAATAATAATCACAATGCTTAGTGATCATTGTATTCCCTGTGGGATTCGACACCCAACCCAGTTGGGTTTTATATTTGACAGCGACCGCTTGCACTTTCTAATAAGAGTTGTAATTTGGGCGTATCAGGTCCAAGCATGTTGTGGGCTGAAAATCAATCAGGGCATGCCGGGGAGATTGGGGATCTTCCCAGTGTGGTCCGTTTAATTTTTCATAGCTATTTGGGTGGACAAACGGGGCATTTTTGGGCTAAATTGATGTACTATAGCCCATGGTTTCAGGGGTGGACCCAGAGTCCGAGTGTGATGCAAGCCAAAATTTGAGTGAGGCATGGCAGGGAGGTTGGAGTTCATCCCAGTATGGTCCGTTTAATTTTTTCTCACAATTTGGTTGGATAAACGGGCAAAATGGCATGAACGAGGCATTTTAGGCTAAATCGGTGTGCTATAGCCTATGGTTTTGGGGATGGGCTCGGTGTTTGGGCATAATATGGACCAAAAATTGATCGGGGCATTCCAGGGAGGTTGGGGATCATCCAGTGTGGTCCGTTTGATTTTTCATGGCCATTTGGGTGGACAAATGGGCAAAACGGTACAAATGAGTCATTCTTGGGCCAAATCGATGTGATATAGCCAACAGTTTTAGGGGTGGGCCTGGGTTTTGGGCATACTGTAGGCCGAAAATCGACTGGGGAATGCCAAGGATGTTGAGGATTATACCAGTATGCTCCGTTTAAATTTTTGTGGCTATTTGGGTGGACAAACGGGTAAAATAGAACGAACGGGATATTTTTTAGCCAAATCGGTGTGCTATATCCCACGGTTTTAGGGGTGGGCTCAAGGTTTGGGTGTTTTATGGGCCAAAAATTAATCGGGATATGCCCGGGAGGTTGGGTATCATCCCAATATAGTTCGTTTAAATAGCCCACGATTTTTGGGGAGGACCCAGGGTTTGGGCATGCTGTAGCCAAAAATCAATCGAGGCATGTCAGGGAGGTGGGGGATCATCCTAGTATGGTCCATTTAAACTTTCATGACCATTTGGGTGGACAAACGGGCAAAACAGCACGAATGGGGCATTTTTGGGCTAAATTGATGAGCTATAGCGCACAATTTAAGGGGTGGGCCCAGGATCCGAGGGTGATGTAGGCCAAAAATTAATCGGTTTGTGTGAAAGAGATTGGTTATCATCCCAATATGGTTCATTTAACTTTTTTTGCTATTTGGGTTGACAAACAGGAAAATGACTTAAACGGGGCATTTTTGAGCTAAATCGGTGTGCTATAGCCTACGATTTTGGGGGTGGACCAAAGGTTCGAGCGTGCTGTGGTCCAAAAATTGACCAGGGCATGTCAGGGAGGTTGGGATTATCCCAATATAGTCCGTTTAAATTTTTTGGGCCATTTGGGTGGACAAACGAGCAAAACGATGCGAATGGGACATTTTCGAGCCAAATCGTTGTGCTATAGCACACGATTTGAGGGGTGGGCCCAGGATCTGGGCATTCTGTGGGTTGAAAATTGATCGGGGCATGCCAGGGACGTTGGGGATCATCCAAGTATGGTCTGTTTAATTTTCAGTGGCAATTTGGTTGGACAAATTGGCAAAACAACGCGAATAGGGAATTTTTAGGCCAAATTAGTATGTTATAGCCCATGGGTGGACAAATGGGTGAAACGACGCGAACTTGGCATTTTCAAGCTAAATCTATGTGTAATAGCCCATGGTTTTGGGGGTGGGCCCGAGATTCGGGAATGCTGTGTGCCAAAAATTGACTTGGGCATGTCAGGGAGGTTATATATCATCCCAGTCTGGTTCGTTTAATTTTTTGTGGCTATTTGGGTGGACAAACGGACAAAATGGTGCGAATGGGGCATTTTCGGGATAAATCAGTATGTTATAGCCTATGAATTTGGGGGTAGGCTTGGGGTCCAAGCATACTATAGGACAAAAATCGATCGGGTCATTATAAGGAGGTTGAGGATCATCCCAGTGTTGTCTGTTTAACTTTTCATGGCTATTTGGGTGGACAAACAAGCAAAATAGCGTAAATGGGGGTGGGCTCTGGGTACAGTGTGCTGTAGGCCAAAAACTGATCGGGGCATACCAAGAAGGTTGGGGATTGTCCTAGTATGGTCCGTCTAATTTTTCGTTGATATATGGGAGGACAAATGGGTGAAAAGAAGCGAACAGAGCTTTTTCAATCTAAATCGGTGTGCTTTAGCCCACAATTTTGGGGGTGGGCCTAAGGTCCGTGCGTGTTGTGGGCTAAAAATTGACTGGGGCATGCTAGGGAGTTTGGGGATCATCCCATTATAGTCCTTTAATTTTTTCATGGCCATTTGGGTGGAGAAACGGGCGAAACAGCACGAACGAGGAGTTTTTAGACCAAATTGATGTGCTATAGCCCATGATTTCGATGGTGGGGCCGGGGTTCATGCGGGTTGTGTGTTGAAAATCAACTGAAGCATGTCAGGGAGGTTGGGGGATCATCCTAGTATGGTCAGTTTAAATTTTCATGGCCATTTGGGTGGACAAACAAGCGAAATAGTGCGAACGAGGTGAATGGGGTATTTTTGGGCCAAATCGGTGTGCTATAACCCACGATTTTGGGGGAGGGCTTAGGGTTCGGGCATGTTGTGAGCTAAAAATAGATCGAGGCATGCCAGGGATATTGGGGATCATCCCAGTATGGTCTATTTAATTTTTTGTGGCAAGTTGGATTGACAAACGGGCAAAACAATGTGAATGGGGCATTTTCCGGCCAAATTGGTGTGCTATATCCAATCATTTTGGGGGTGATCCCGGGGTCTGATCGTGCTATGGGCCAAAAATTAACCGGGATGCTCTAGGAAGGTGGGGATCATCCTAGTATAGTTCGTTTAATTTTTCGTGTCTATTTGAGTGAAAAAACAGGAGAAATGGCGCGAACGAGGCATTTTTGTGCATAATCGGTGT
>NW_025870960.1:0-6836 GCF_002878395.1 Capsicum annuum
TGATGAGTGGTGTAGGTTCTCTTCTCAATAGTGTAGTATCATGTCTACTACTGCCTCATATAATCAACTGGTAAGATGTTTCACTGTACTCACCAATAATGTTGCTTTCACTGACTTTTCTCTATATACGGGTGGAGATGGAATGGAGTGCAAGGTTAGTTTTAATCCACCGACCAAAATGTTGACTGACTCGGTAACAGGTTCTCCATGTCCAATCTAACCTTAGATCTTCCCATTTTTCCTGGTCCTTTTTGTTGGATGAAGTACATAGGCTAGTTGGCATTTCACTATTTTGATGCCTTTTAGGCTTTTTGTAATTATGCTTGTGAAGAACTTTATGCTTAGCCTTTCCTAGCCTGATCTTGGGTGTATTTATACGCCTAAGCACCATAATTTATCCATATTTTAGCTATGTTTAGAGGACAAAGTGCTTAGTTTCTTATGTTTTTACTCTACTTCTATGTAATTGAGCTAACCGATGTGATTAGTATGATTTCAGGTATTAATGAGGTAGATGAAGACATTATGGGACTATTGAATGCGTATAGCATATGACACAAGAGAGAGTAGAAATCTGGATCAAATATGGCACCTAGAAACTATGTTCAAGACTAGTTTGTCATTTATAATTAGTTCAAAGACTTAGAAAGCAATTATGAGAGAACAGATTATTAAAAGGCTTAATGTTGAATTTTTATTCATTATTCATTATTCATAATTCTGTGTTAGTTTTTGAAGAGAAGAGTGGTAGCTTAGCCTGAGGAGAGAGAGAAACGTTTCTTCTCTCTTACTTTCACTATTCGCACACCAAGATCGTCTTCTAGTTTTTGGTATGATGAATATAATTATGATGCTTTTCATTTTATTCATGAGTATCTAAGTTTATTAGTTAGGGTTATGGAATCCTTGTAGCATACAATCTATCACTTTGTGTTTTGAATTCATTATGCATTGATAAGTTTACATCATACTGTCTTCACTTATCTTGAATTCTCGTGGTTGCAAACATAGAGGATATGCCTTAAAATGCAACTTGTTCGAAAGAAAGGTTGATGTTTGGAAAAGAGATAGTGACAAGAAAATAGATTGCCAACCCCTATTTCATAAGTTAATGCCTTAGCAGGATTAACTACTTGGAGATTTCATATTGTTTTTGGTAAACGCTTTTGATTCGAGAGAACGAAAGTGAATTAGTCCTTGATGGTTGAGAAGCACTTGGATTACGTTATTAAATACAATACGCTTCTCTGTAAACATGATACATGTATGAATTCGTAAAGCCCATAGTTAGAAAGTATTGAAAACTACAAGGTGGACATAACCCTAGTTTTCTATTTCTCTAAATTTGACTACTACTACACATATTTCTTCTCGTTAAACTGAAACTATTAATTGTGAACTGAATCAAACCCCTCTATTTATTTTACGAAAACGAACGATTAAAATTCAATTAATCTACATACAACTTAATTAGCACCATATTCCTTGTGGGATTCGACCCCAAACTAGTTGGGTTATATATTTGACAACGACCGTTTACTCTCTCGTAATAAAGGTGTAATTTGAGCGTTATCAAAAATTGGCGCCATTGCCGAAAAATACAGTTGTCGATTGAGTTTATGTGTGTTAATTGACTGTTAGTCAAGTTTCTTAATTTTATATTTAAGAGAGTTGGTTCAGAATTTTAGCCTACTTGCTTGAATTCAAACTTTTAAATATTTGTTCTTAGTTTTCTTTTATTTCTTGTGTTAGGTAGATTTTTATTTTAGTTTACTTATTAATATGGTATTGTGGAATAAACATGATCTTGGTGGTTGGAAATCTTATCTTGATAATCCATGTCCATATTATGATGGACCTCACATTTGGCAAGATTATAGATATGCTCCTCGGAGAGAGATGTGTGCACCATCTCCATTAGAGTGATTTCCCTAATGCACCCTCCCCCCATTGTTTTAGTTCTTCTTTTAAGTTTAACAGGTTTTATGGTCAAGAAAATAAAGAATAAAGCACCGAAAGGAGTGGCACTGAAACTATGTTTTAATGAATATTGGATCTCTAGGAAGAAACATACGATATTGTATATGATATGAGTTAAGGCATGAGGCCAATCAGTCATGAGGATATACATATAGAGGTCAATCATTCAAAGCACTCTTCTACAATATACTTAGATGATATCATCTTATATATGGAATCATTTAACATAATGGAAGAGTGTGAAGATGGGGAGCTAGAACCCTATATAGATGTTGAGCAACCCTCAGTGACTTCCCAACCAACTGAACCAACCATTAGAGATGATTCCAAGATTGAGGACTTGGTGCTAGAGGCAAAAGAAGAAACCAAGAAAATCTTTAATAAAGACTCTAGACTAATTCAAAGAGAAGATGTCGAAAAGGTGAGTAAAAGTAAGTGTGTAGTAGATAGTGTAAATTTTGAAGTAGAATTAGTTGGCCTCACTCAAAGCATTTTTCCACATTGTGTTTAGATGATATCTTGTCCGTGAAATCATCTAAAATAGTGGAAGAGTGTGAAGATGAGGACCAAGAATCCTATATTCTTTATTTTACACTTGATAAGCAACATAAAAACACACCTCACTTTAAGACCGAGTTTTTTACCATGCATCATCCATTACTCGTCTTTTTAATTTCTGCACCACCCCCGTATGAGCGAGGAAAAAAGATGGATATGATGTTGGGGATGAAATTTATATTCTCAAGGTGGAGGAAAAAGTTGATTGGTTCATGTCGCAACACTAAATTAGGCGCTTGGTGGGAGGCAACCCATCCTTCTAATCATTTTTGTTGTTTTTGATTAAGTGTAGGTGCATGAAGTACTAAGGAGGTGATTGGTACCAAATTTGGTTTGAAATTAAGCCATGTCAACGGTGGTAAGTTTAGAAGTGATGGGAGTATTACAGGTAAGTTGGAGTGGTCAAATATGTAAGGCTTAAGTATGATTTGTGTTAGAGTCGTGCCCCGATCCATGTTAATCCGACTCTAAAAGTTTTGTGGTGCAACTTTATTTTGTGACTTTCAATGAGGTCTGTGGTGGTAGCGTAGGGATCGGGCCGATATGAAAAATGTTGGGCATAGTGTCCGATTTTAAGTGTATAATAGGGCGAGGTGATCGATTTTACTTGGACCATGGTATGGGCATCACTTAACATGCTGCCTAAGTACATTGCTCAAACACAAGTGAAATGGGTGGCATTTGTGCACCACACACCTTGATGTGTGAGATCAAGAATGCATCGCACAACCAGTCGCACATGTTCACTGGTCCAGGTCTACCATACCATCAGTGATGCACACTTTGATGTGTGCTATAATATGTGCGCCGCACTCTTTAGCATGTGCGATAACCTTTGCGTCGCACACCTCTCCGCATATACTCACTACTTCAAGTGTGTGATACCCTATATGCTGCACTCTTAAAGTTATACGATAAGGTATGCATCGCATACCTGTTCGCAGATTCCCACTGTATCAAGTGTGTGATATATTATGCGACGCAGACTTAGTCCAAACAACTTAGATCCGACCTTAAATTGGCTTAACCTAACCCAAATTTCATCCTTTAAATAGCCATAGCAGCCTAAATCCCCAAATTTTCTCTTATTTCACCACAAAACCATGCCTTCAACACACTCTTTGTCCCACAAGCTCCTCACCACTTTCAAAACCCAAGAACATCGACTCATTTTCTTCAATCCTTTATCTTCAAGGTAAGTGTTCTTTTCTTAATCCTTAGGTGTTGTGACTTTATGCTGTAGTTATTAATTGATCACTTGAGGATTATGAATTAAATTCTTACCATGGCTATGTTGTGAAAGTAATGGTGTTTTATATATCTTGATATGGTTGAAAGTGTACGGTATAATTTTGTTCAAAAAGTATTTCATTGAAATAGACTTGGGGAAATTGAAGTGATTGAATTGTATTGTGACTAACGTGGTGCACCATGTCAAAGTGTATGTTGGTGAAGTCTGAGTACCCAACAATAACACTTAATTGGTTGATACTAACAAATTAAGTGTGGGGTGGTGACTTTACCACCCTTATTTTAATTATAGTTAGTTTTATTATGTGTGGTTGTCATGGATAATAAGATAAATATAGGAAAAATGGCTCTAATGATGATCTTCATACAGGTGGCATGACTCATAATAAGGATAAGAAGTACAACTAGCCAGGTTCTTTATCTTGTTATTTACACTGGGGACAGTGCTGAGCTTAAGTGTGGGGTGGCTACTTTGCTACTTGTTTTGTAAGAAAATAGAACCTTTTCCTTAGTATACTTCTGGATAGGATTAGTTATTTTATTCATTTTGTTAGTTATTTAGTCATAATTAGGTACTTTTCTCGATGATGGATGGATGACAACCGTCTTAAGATAAAAATAGTCTTTCAATTACATATAACTGCTCTTGTGGATCACATGACATTATAACATAAGTATGTGATGGATCATTATATTTGAAACAGCTAGGATCTAGTTGTGACTCTTGTTGTGATTGTTGGTTTTATTTGAATTCATGTAATTATTGGGTCGAGAATCTATAATGCTCCTAATTGAGTTGACCATGTGCTATGAGTGTGTAAGACTGTTGTATATTCCTTATTGCAACTGATGCTAGAACTTTCTTGGTATGTGTGCAAAGAAAAATAAAGATTGTGAGTTTAGAAGATGATTTAGGCATTTCTTTGATAGCCATTGTTCATACCTTCTCTTGACCTACCTTTGTACATTATCTTAGCTAGACCCATTGATCCTTTAGCTTGTTCTTTTGTTAGCCTCATATGTAGCCTAATCCATTCTTTAATAGACCGTAATTTGATCCAAAAGCTTCTAAGTGCTTTAATGTAAAATCAATTTGAGTTAGGAGTTTTACAATTAGAGGAAAAAGGTGAAATTGATACCCCAAAATCTAATTATTGGCATATGAAATTGATGTGGTTGGGAGTAGCTAAAATTATTGAAAAAGTTCCAAAATTTATCCCGGACATGTTACAATGAACCTATTTTAGCCCTGGTCCTTCTTGGACATTGTGGACCTTAACTAAGAAAAATTGCTTAAGTTGAGGGTGGCTATTATAGGGGTGCGTAACATGAAAAGGGTGCAAAAAAATATCTGAAAGGGTTGCATACTCCCACGATAGTGTTATTAATTAAGCTTAACGAGTTAAGGTGAAAGAAAATCTGTGAAGATAGCAGAAGTGGAAATTGGTTGTTAGAGATTGGTCTTAATTGCATAATGTAGTGTATTAAAGCGCTTAGGGAAAATAGTCACTATTTCTGGCAAAAATAGTTCCTACCCATCCTTTAGCCTGCATTACAACCCGTAAAAGACCTATTTGATCCTAATCTTAGCATTCTGATATTAGTGAAGTATTACACCAAGGACAAGCATATAGTCATCAGTTGTAATTTGAGAATTCTTTGTGAGAGTGAGCGCAACTTGATTCTTGTACCCATTTTATTAGAAATTGCATGATTGTGAGTGATTATGGGTAACTCTCTTATTGTGAGGGCACATGGTTGATGAAGGTTGGGTAATTTATATGATTTCTTTTCTTGAACGATCTGCATGAAATTGCCAATTTAATGAGTCTATTCTTGAGGGTAGGTTTTATCTAGGAATGATTCCTGAAGCTACTTCTTGTTCATAATTGTTATGTGAGCCTATTTGAGGATCTTGTTTTCCTTTGTGGGTGCTAAGGCTTGTGTAGTATGCATAAATAGATATTTTGTTTGAGGACGAACAAAGCTTTAAGTGTGGGGTGGTGATCTTGGGTGTATTTATAAGCCTAAGCACCATAATTTATCCATATTTTAGCTATGTTTAGAGAACAAAGTGCCTAGTTTCTTATGTTTTTACTCTACTTCTATGTAATTGAGCTAACCGATGTGATTACCATGATTTTAGATATTAATGAGGTAGATGAAGACATTATGGGACTATGAAATACGGATGGCATATGACACAAGAGAGAGTAGCAATCTGCACCAAATGTGGTGCCTAGAAACTATGTCCAAGACTAGTTTGTCATTTATAATTAGTTCAGGGACTTAGAAGGCAATTATGAGAGAAAAGATTATTAAAAGGATAATGCTGAATTTTTATTCATTATTCATTATTCTGTATTAGCTTTTAAAGAGGAGAGTGGCGGCTTTGCTTGAGGAGAGAGAGAGAAACATTTCTTCTCTCTTACTTTCACTATTCGCACACCAAGATCGTCTTCTAATTTTTGGTATGATGAATATATTTATGATGCTTTTCGTTTTATTCATGAGTAGCTAAGTTTATTAGTTAGGGTTATGGAAACCTTGTAGCATACAATCTATCACTTTGTGTTTTGAATTCATTATGCATTGATTAGTTTACATCATACTCTCTTCGCTTATCTTGAATTCTCATGGTTGTAAACATAGAGGATATGCCTTAAAACGCAACTTGTTTGAAAGAAAGGTTGATGTTTGGACAAGAGATAGTGACAAGAAAATAGGATTACCAACCCCTATTTCATAAGTTAATGCCTTAGCAGGATTAACTACTTGGAGATTTCGTATTGTTTTTTGGTAAATGCTTTTGATTCGAGAGAACTAAAGTGAATTAGTCCTTGTTGGTTGAGAAACACTTGGATTATGTTATTAAATACAATTGTTTCTCTGTAAACACGATACATGTATGAATTCGTAAAGTCCATAGTTAGAAAGTATTGAAAACTACAAGGTGGACATAACCCTAGCTTGCTATTTCTCTGAATTTGAATACTACTTCACATATTTCTTCTCGTTAAACTGAAACCATTAATTTGTGAACTGAA
>NW_025870961.1:0-2343 GCF_002878395.1 Capsicum annuum
AGAAAACACATCTGCTAAAAATTATTAAACAGATATATACATCTGTTGCAATAGTTGACTAACTTGTTGCACCAGATAAAGTATCTGTTGCGACATATGTCTCATCTGTTTTAGAAAATCAAATAGCTCTTTGTACCGCTTTTATTTGTACCAACAGACGACCTATCTGCTACAAAAGATAATTCATATGTTGCAACGGATGGTTCATCCGTTGAAAATTATCATACAGGGTTTTCCTCATGTAGAAATTTGTCCCAACAGTTGATTCATTGTTGCAACAAAAATATAATCTGCTTGGGACAATTTAAAATAGGAGGAAGACCTGTTTGATTTGCTAGAAGAGATGATTTATCCTTTTCTATTTTATTGTAGCTCCGTGATTAGCATTGACCATTTCTGGCTTTCCAAGTGAATGTAGAAGAAGTTATTGCTGAATAGCATTTACAATATGCTATTTTTTTATTGAAATACAGAGAACAAAAAGTGCAGAAATCATATGTAAGAGACAATAAAGATCCATGACAAGCAAAGTCAAATTCCATAGCACCGGATAAAGAACAACTTATCCATACTGAGTAGATCTTTATAGCTTGATCCTGTCAAAGTAATCCTTGGCATCATACTTAAATTGTTGTTGATGTACTTGTTGAGATCTGTAAATAGTTTTTTACATTTTATTTATTTGTTGACTTATTTCAGCTAATTTTTGAAGGCTTCGATTGATTTTATTTTGTCAATGAATTTTATTTATTCCTTAGATTTGAACTTATTAATTGAAAAGGAATACTATATTCAAATATTGAAATAGATAATGTATCTATTGCAATAGACTACACATCTATTGGAAAAATCATATGTTGCAACAGGTAGGTAATCTGTTGAAATTTATCAAACAAGTCTTCCCACTATTGCAACAAATGGAGTTAGATAGAAACATTGAGATAATGCAACAGATGATCAACATATTACCACAGATAATCTATATGTCAGAACAGGTAGAATAACTGTTACAACGGATGGAGAATTTGTTGCATTATAAAAATTCAACTTTCGTTGGACATAAAAACACTACGTGTAAAAAGGTTAAAGTGAATTGAAATAAAAAAGGCAGAACCCATCGACGGTGTTCAGTTCAAACACCTAAAATAAAATAGGCATCAATTAGACAGTGTTCATTTTAAATAAGTAAAATAAAATAGGCATCAAATGTCAAATGTGTCAGTCTGGCACATTTTGCTGACTTGCTGTCAATTGGCCCCCAATGGTCATTCCCCCCCCCCCCCCCCCCAAATGTCTTATATATTCATCTTTCTCCTAAAATTTAACCCTAAATTCCCAAATCTTCTTCTTCATCATCATCTTTTTTAATCTATCCAAATTCTTTAAATTATTTCTATCATTTTTTCCAATTGAGCTTGATAATGTCGAGCGCATCTTCCACTATTTTTTGTGATAAAGATTTTCGATATTGTAAGTGCGGTCATGAATCTCTATTAAAGACTTCTTAGACTCAACAAAATCCAGGTCATAGGTTTTTTACTTGTAAGATTTCAAAGGTAATATTTTTTTATTTAATTAGTTGATTAATTATTGACTTGTAATTATTTTGTAATTATGTTCTCTTTTTTATGGAAATTGGGTGGATGCGATTACTTTGATTGGTATGAAGAACGACACCCTTCACAAGCAAATCATGTAATCTAGGGTTTGTTGAACAAAATCAAGGCTTCTGAAGAGAAACAAAATCGAGCAAAAAGATACTACATTGTTGCTGTTATTGCTGCTGGTTTGGTGTTGTTGGGCACATAGATATTCAAGCCTAATTGTTGAAATTTTCATGGTGGTGTATGTATTTGCTACTGGTTTGGTGTTGTCGATCACATGGATATTCAAGCGTAACTGTTGGAAAATATCAAAAAGATTTAGGCATATGTTGTAAAATTTAGGTCATCTGTTGAAAATTATCAAACAGGTCTTCCCACTATTGCAACAGATTAGACTTAGATTATTAGATTATTCAGAAAAAAAACATCGGCGAAATGCAATAGATGACCAACCTATTGCAACAGATAAACTATCTACCAGAACAGATTAAATATATTTTACAGTAGATTGACAATCTATTGCATTATAAAAGCCTCAACTTTCATCAGAAAAAAATATTGCCACTACATGCACATGTAACAAAGTGAAGAATGACTTAAAATTAAAAATTGCTATTTCACAGGCTCTTCTATATACACAGGTTTCAAGCATCCAGTTTGTACCCCATAAGCCCAGACCTCTTGCAGGTTTGCCACAACATTGTCGCACAGAAAAGTCATTGGATCAATCATTTCTGTG
>NW_025870962.1:0-914 GCF_002878395.1 Capsicum annuum
ATATACATTACAATATATATAGATATACTTATATACTAATTTATAAAATATATATACATGTATACGTTAAATATACACTTCTATAGAAGATATATACACGTGTATACGCACCATTCAATGTATATATACTACTACTTATAAAATATACTACATTATATATACATTACAATATATATAGATATACTTATATACTAATTTATAAAACATATACACATGTATACGTTAAATATACACTTCTATAGACGATATATGCACAAATATACAAAACATATGCTACTTAATATAATAAATTAATAATATTTGGTAGTAAATTAATAATATATTAGAAGTAAGTTTTTAATTTAAAGTAGAAAACTAAATTCAATTAAAAAATTTAAATCGTTAAATGAAAAAAAAATAAAAAGCAACGACTAAGGAGTGAATGAATTTGGGGAATTTTATTGATTGTAAAATGATCCAAAAATTATAATTTACATGAATGAAAAATCTATAAATTATGCATCATTTTTTCCAACTCATTCATGTTAATATTAATGGGAACTTGCATAGGATAGTCGAAGTTAACAGGGGCAAAACCATGCATTGGACTTGATTTTGCTAAGTTCTCCCGTGAAGTCATAATTTCTACAAGTTTCAGCTCATCGCTCGGCTCCGGTTCCATTCCTTGGTTTCTTCTTTTCGCTCTAATCCAATCTCTGAGGCAAACTAGAATATTCATTGCATTGCTTCCCAATAAGTGTCGGTTGTCTCCAAGCTGCTGTCGTCCCTGACTAAAGGCGTTCTCTGATGCAACGGTTGACATTGGAACATTCAAGATATCTCTAGCTAATCTTGAAAGCATAGGATATTGTGTTTCATTACTCCTCCACCAATACGTTGGATTGGTGGAGGAGTAATGAAACACAATATCCTGT
>NW_025870962.1:1014-1849 GCF_002878395.1 Capsicum annuum
TTGGTTTCTTCTTTTCGCTCTAATCCAATCTCTGAGGCAAACTAGAATATTCATTGCATTGCTTCCCAATAAGTGTCGGTTGTCTCCAAGCTGCTGTCGTCCCTGACTAAAGGCGTTCTCTGATGCAACGGTTGACATTGGAACATTCAAGATATCTCTAGCTAATCTTGAAAGCATAGGATATTGTGTTTCATTACTCCTCCACCAATCCAACGTATTGATCCGTCGTCTGCGATCCTCTGGTGCCGTCCGAAGATAATATTTCAGCTCTTCCCAATATGTTGATGTGTAAGTTCTCTCATCAACACCGTTCCAACAATTTAAATCATAAAACGAATCAGAAAAACTACTATATGCCGGCCTTTTAGAAGATGATGGCTCCTTGGGAGGATAAGGAGCGACAGTTGGAGTGGTATTTGTAGGTACGGCGAAATCAAATAAATCAGCATAGTGATTATATAATTTTTTTATGTAATCCTTTGCATCAGCCGTAGCCGTTCACAAATCAGGTTATACTTGTTCAGAATTATGGTTAGTATTTATTTCTAAGTTGGTATAAATAAGAGTACTAAAGTGACACATATTATTATATTTCATGCATGGATTTAGCATAGCACCAACCAAGTAAATAGGGGGAATCGGGAAAAAATATTTTTTAAATTTCATAAACATGGCGCCAACAGCTTCTTTATAACCTTCTTTATTTTTATATTCTTTGAGAAAACCAGAAATATCGGCTATATATGCCAAAATATTACAAACAGTAGGATAATAAGCACCGAAAAATTCAACCGTAGCTACATAAAATTTTTCTAAAAACTTAACAAGATCATTA
>NW_025870963.1:0-1610 GCF_002878395.1 Capsicum annuum
AGTAGTAAAAGGATATTACAGTAGATATTATACGCCTATGATAGATACAGGAGCAGAAGCTAATTTATGTAGATATAATTGTTTACCAGAAAGTAAATGGAATAAATTAAAAACACCAATAATAGTTAAGAAATTTAATAACGAAGGAAGCTTAATTATTTATAAAGCTAAGAATGTAAAAACACGAGTATGAGATAAAATATTAACAATAGAAGAAATCTATAATTATGAGCTAACATCAAAAGATATACTTTTAGGAATGCCGTTTTTAGATAAATTATATCCACATATAATAACTAGAATAGATTGGTGGTTTACAATACCATGTAAACAGAAAGTAAGAGCAAAAAGAGTTACTAATAAAATAAGAATGAAAACTGATTAGATAGAAGGAAGTGAAAAAATTACACAAAAATTAGAAAATTTAAAAAATACTGAAGATACAATAGAACTGGTCATATTTTCAATAAATAAAAAGGAAATAACTATATTTTCAATAAATAAGATAGAAATAATTAAGAAAAAATTAGAACAATTATATAGTGAAGATCCATTAAAAGTATGGAAAAGACATAGAATCACTATGAAAATTGAATTAATAGATAAAAATTGCATAATAACCCAGAAACTATTAACATATAATTTTGATGATCTAAAAGAATTTAAAATGCATATAGAAGAATTATTAGAAAAACAATATATACAAAAAAAGTAATAGTAAACATAATAGCCCAACATTTATAGTAAATAAACATAGTGAACAAAAAAGAGGAAAAAGTAGGATGGTTATTGATTATAGAAATTTAAATGCAAAAATAGTGACTTATAATTACCCAATACCAAACAAGGTATTAAAAATAAAGTAAATATAAGGATATAATTATTTTAGTAAATTTGATTGTAAATCAGTATTTTACCATTTAAAGTTAGAAGAAGAACCTAAGGAATTAACTGCATTTACAGTACCACGAGGATTTTATGAATGGAATGTACTACCATTTGGACATAAAAATGCACCAAGTAGATATCAACATTTTATGGATAGTTATTTTAAACAATTACCTAATTGTATAGTATACATAGATGATATACTATTATATACAAAAACTAAAAAAGAACATTTAAAATTATTAGAAAAATTTACAGATATAATAGAAAAATCAGGAATAAATTTAAGTGAGAAGAAAATAGAAATTATGAAAAATCAGATAGAATTTTTAAGAATACAAATAGATAAAAGTGGAGTTAAAATGCAATAACATATAGTCCAAAAGATAATAAATTTAGAAGAAGAATTAGATACAAAAAAGAAATTACAATCATTTTTAGGATTAGTAAACCAAGTAAGAGAATATATTCCAAAATTAGCAGAAAACTTAAAAACATTACAAAAAAATAAAAAAGGATGTAGAATATAGATATAATGAAGAAGACAAAAAATAGGTACAGAAAATAAAATTACTTTGTAAAAGAATTACCAAAATTACAATTTCTAGATAAAAATAAAAAAATCTACATATATAGTAGAAGCTGATGCAAGTGGATATAGTTATGGAAGAGTACTCAAATATAGGTATGAAGAAGAAAAATTAGAACATCATTGTAGATAT
>NW_025870964.1:0-336 GCF_002878395.1 Capsicum annuum
GTGTAGGGACTTTAAATGTAATTTTTTTGTTTTGAATGTGGTTTGGTTTGAAAATGGTTAAGTGTAGGGACTTTAAAGGGGATTTGTTTGTTTTGAATGTGCTTTGGTAGGTGAGTTAGTTGGTTGAAAATGGTTAAGTTTAGCGACTTTAAAGGGGATTTTTTTTTTTTGAATGTGCTTTGGTAGGTGACTTAGTTGATTGAAAATGGTTAAGTGTAAGGATTTTAAAGGGAAATCTTTTGTTTCGAATGTGGTTTGATAGGTGACTTAGATGGTTGAAAATGGTTAAGTGTAGGGACTTTAAATGTAATTTTTTTGTTTTGAATGTGGTTTGGT
>NW_025870964.1:436-1141 GCF_002878395.1 Capsicum annuum
TAAAGGGGAATTTTTTGTTTTGAATGTGGTTTGGTAGGTGACTTAGTCACTTGAAAATGGTTAAGTGTAGGGACTTTAAAGGAGATTTTTTTGTTTTGAATGTGCTTTGGTAGGTGACTTAGTTGGTTGAAAATGGTTAAGTGTAGGGACTTTAAGGGGTTTTTTTTTTTTTTGAATGTGCTTTGGTAGGTGACTTAGTTGATTGAAAATGGTTAAGTGTAAGGATTTTAAAGGGGATTTGTTTGTTTCGAATGTGGTTTGATAGGTGACTTAGATGGTTGAAAATGGTTAAGTGTAGGGACTTTAAATGTAATTTTTTTGTTTTGAATGTGGTTTGGTTTGAAAATGGTTAAGTGTAGGGACTTTAAAGGGGATTTGTTTGTTTTGAATGTGCTTTGGTAGGTGAGTTAGTTGGTTGAAAATGGTTAAGTTTAGCGACTTTAAAGGGGAATATTTTGTTTTGAATGCGGTTTGGTAGGTGACTTAGTTGGTTGAAAATGGTTAAGTGTAGGAACTTTAAAGGAGAATTTTTTATTTTGAATGTGGTTTGGTAGGTGACTTAGTCACTTGAAAATGATTAAGTGTAGCGACTTTAAAGGGGAATTTTTTGTTTTGAATGTGCTTTGGTAGGTGACTTAGTTGGTTGAAAATGTTTAAGTGTAGGAACTTTAAAGGTGAATTTTTCTATTTGAATGTAGTTTGGTA
>NW_025870965.1:0-739 GCF_002878395.1 Capsicum annuum
CAAGGTCTCTCCTTCTAACATCCGCATATGACTTCTGACGACTCTGTGCAGTTTTCAACCTTTCCCTAATCAACTTAACTTTTTCCATAGCCTCAAATACCGAATCAGGACCACTCACAGCCGCTTCACCCCCCTCGAACCAACCTATGGGTGATCTACACTTCCTCCCATATAAGGCTTCAAATGGAGCCATGCCAATACTAGAGTGGAAACTGTTATTATAAGCAAATTCTATTAATGGTAAGTGATCATCCCAACTTTCCTTAAAGTCAAGTGCACAAGCTCTCAACATATCCTCTAAGGTCTGGATGGTCCGCTCAACCTAACCATCAGTCTGCGGATAAAAAGCAGAACTCAAAAGCACTTGGGTACCAAGACCCTTCTGAAAAGCTTTCCAAAATTGCGAAGTGAACTGAGTACCTCAATCCGAAATGATAGACAAGGGAACTCCATGCAGTCTGACTAGCTCTCGGATATACAATCTAGCGTAATCCTCAGCAGTATATGAAGTATGAACAGGCAAGAAATGAGCAGAATTAGTCAACCTATCAACCACAACCCAAATGGAATCATGATGGCGTCGGGAAGGAGGTAAACCAATCACGAAGTCCATATTTATCTCTTCCCACTTCCAGGTGGGAATACTAAACTCTTGCATCATACCACCAGGTCTTTGGTGTTCAACCTTAACCTGTTGGCATGTTGCACACTTAGATACAAACGCTGCTATATCTTTCTT
>NW_025870965.1:839-4700 GCF_002878395.1 Capsicum annuum
TTTTCCTAATCAACTTAAATTTTTCCATAGCCTCAAATACCAAACCAAGACCACTCACAGCTGCTTCACCCACCTCGAATCAACCTATGGGTGATCTACACTTTCTCTCATACAAGGCTTCAAACGGAGCCATGCCAATACTAGAGTGAAAGCTGTTATTATAAGAAAATTCTATCAATGGTAAGTGATCATCCCAGCTTCCCTTAAAGTCAAGTGCACAAGCTCTCAACATATCCTCTAAGGTCTGGATGGTCCGCTCAGCTTGACCATCGGTCTGCGGATGAAAAGCAGAACTCAAAAGCACTTGGGTACCAAGACCCTTCTGAAAAGCTTTCCAAAATTGCGAAGTGAACTTAGTACACCTATCTGAAATGATAGACAAGGGAACTCCATACAGTCTGACTAGCTCTCGGATATATAATCTAGCATAACCTTCAACAGTATATGAAGTATGAACAAGCAAGAAATGAGCAGACTTAATCAATCTATCAACCACAACCCAAATGGAATCATGATGGCGTCGAGAAGTAGGTAAACCAATCACGAAGTCTATATTTATCTCTTCCCACTTCCAGGTGGGAATACTAAACTCTTGCATCATACCACTAGGTTTTTAGTGTTCAACCTTAACCTATTGGCATGTTGCACACTTAGCTACAAACGCTGCTATATATTTCTTTATGCCACTCCACCAATAGATTTTCTGCAAGCCTCGGTACATCTTGGTGGCACCAGGATGAATAGAATATCGCGCCCCGTGCACTTCAGCCATAATTCTCTGTCTCAGATCATCAACATTCGGGACACACAATCTACGCTGCAATCTCAACACACCATCTCCCCCTTGGGGGAAAACCTCTACTTTTTGGTCCTTGACTGACTCTTTCAGTCTGACCAAACTAGCATCTAAGTATTACTTTTCCTTCACTTCCAAAACCAAAGAGGATTTGGAACTACTCTAAACCCCTATACTACCTTCAGCAGAGTCAAACAACTTAACCCCTAATCTAGCCAAACGATGTACATCACGAGACAACTCTTTCTTACCTTTTACCACATACGAAACACTACCCATGGACACTCTACTTAGGGCATCCGCCACAACATTGGCCTTGCCCGGATGGTACAGCACACTTATATCATAGTCCTTTAATAATTATAACCATCGTCTCTTCCTAAGATTCAATTCTCTCGGGGTAAACACATACTGCAGACTCTTATGATCAGTGAAAACATCAACATGGACACCATACAAATAGTGTCTCCAGATTTTCAAAGCAAACACAACAGCAGCCAACTCAAGGTCATGGGTGGGGTAATTTTTCTCATGGGGTTTCAACTGTCTAGAAGTATAAGCTATCACCTTACCCTTCTGCATCAATACGTAGCCCAACCCAAATCTCAAAGTATCACAGTACACCACAAAACCATCGACACCATCAGGCAAAGTCAAAACAGGGGCTGAAGTGAGTTAAGTCTTCAACTCCTGAAAACTCCTCTCACAAGATTCGGACCATAAGAACTTCACTTTGTTTTGGGTCAACCAAGTCATAGGAGATGCTATAGAGGAGAAACCTTCAACAAACGGTGGTAATAGCCAGCTAAACCCAAGAAACTTCGGATATTAGTCGGAGAAATAGGTCTAGGCCAATTTTTAACAGCTTCAATCTTTTGGGGATCAACTCTAATACCCTCGGAAGATATGATATGACCCAAAAAAGCAACTGACTTTAGCCAAAACTCACACTTACTGAACTTGGAAAACAACTTTTGGTCTCTAAGGGTTTGTAAAACAGTTCGGAGATGATCAGAATATTCATCTTCACTACGGGAGTACACCAGTATATCATCGACGAACACTATGACAAACATATTCAGATATGGTCTGAACACTTGATTCATGAGGTCCATGAAAGCTGCTGGGGCATTAGTTAACCCGAAAGACATAACAAGAAACTCAAAATGGCTATAACGAGTTTAGAAAGCATCTTTTGGGATGTCACACTCCCTAACTTTGAGTTGATGAGAGTCGGAACAAAGGTCTATCTTTGACAAATAACTTGCACCTTTCAATTGGTCAAACAAATCATCTATTCTTAGAAGGGGGTACTTATTTTTTATGGTGACTTTATTCAGTTGGCGGTAATCAATGCACATACGCAAAGAGCCATCTTTCTTTCTCACAAACAACACAGGAGCACCCCAAGGAGAAATACTGGGCCTTATGAAACCCTTAT
Source organism: Capsicum annuum (assembly GCF_002878395.1). Lineage (NCBI taxonomy): Eukaryota > Viridiplantae > Streptophyta > Magnoliopsida > Solanales > Solanaceae > Capsicum > Capsicum annuum. Next base: position 3,077 of record NW_025870965.1, read on the forward strand.
ATAGTAGATCTTTGAGTTGCTCTTTCAACTCCTTAAGTTCTGCAGGGGCCATAAGGTAAGGAGAAATAGAAATGGGCTGAGTATCGAGAAGAAGATCAATCCCAAACTCTATCTCTCTATCAGGATTATCCCTGGGAGATCATTCAGAAAGACATCAAAAAACTCATTGACGATGTTAACAGACTGGAGAGTTGGAGTCTCAGACTTAGTGTCTTTGACTCCAACCAAATGGTAAATACACCCCTTGGAAATAAGTTTTCTATCTTTGAGGTAAGAGATAAAATGACTCTTGGGTGGCACAGAATTCCCAGACCACTCAAACACGGATGCACCCAAAAACTGAAACTTGACCACTCAGGTCCGACAATTAATAGAGGCATAAGAAGAATACAGCCAGTCCATACCCAGAATTACATCAAAATCTTCCATGTCTAACTCAATCAGATCAGCCAACAGAACTCTTTGAAGAACGGTAACAAACACTTTTTATACATTTTCTGGGCAACAATTGAATCACCCACTGGGGTAGAAACTAGGATAGGCTCAGGAATAATCTCAGGACTCATTTCAAAATTCACAGCAATCAAAGGTGTAACATATAAGAAACTGGATCTAGGATCCAACAAAGCATACACATCAAACTGAAATATATGAAGCATACTAATAACAACATTGGGAGAGTCCTCCTGTTCCTGGCGGGATGGTAAAGCATAGAATCTATTCTGGCGCTGCCCGCCAGCATTGCTAAAAGAGGCATCCTGAGCTGGGGCTGGGTGACTCGTTGAAACTGAAGCACTAATAGTCTGAGTCTGGGTCTGAGGGCGATAGTCACGACGCCCTTGTCCATCCTATGGACAATCTCTAACTCTGTGACCCATGTCACCATACCAGAAATAACCCCTCTTCTCACCCCAATACTCACCTAAATAAGCCCTACCACACTTAGGATACAGAGGACGATTTGGCTTACTGCCAATACTGTACTGGGACCTGGATGCATATGACCTACTACCTTGATCCTGCCTACCTCTAGGCACAAGAGCACTAGCAGATAATAGTGTTGGCATAGGCGAACAATCCTGATATGGAGGGCGACTCCCTCCCTGCGATCTAGTCTAACCTTGTCTGTGTTGTTCGGACCTAGCTCTCTTATTCTCTCTCATTCTATCTCTTTCCTTAATCTTGTCTGCCTCAATCTGTTAGGCATAAGTCATCAGCCTAGAAAGATTCATCTCACTATTCAGTATAGCATACCTACACTCCTTAACCACAAAACTAGACACTCCAATCACACACTTACTCATACTAGCCCAATTATTAGCCACTAAGTCAGGAGCATACTTGTCCAACTGATTGAACTTTAGATAGTACTCCCTAACAGTCATAGAGCCCTGTCACAGGTTTATAAACTCTTCCACCTTCGCCTCCCTCATCTTCAAAGGGAAAAACTTATCCAGGAATGTATCCTGGAACTCTTACCAAGTCATAGGGATAGCTCCCTCACCTCTACCTTTTCTCCAAGAAACAACCCAGTCATAAGCAAGGGCTTTCAACCTATACACAGCCAACTCCATAATATGTTCCTCAAATACATGCATCACCTAAGTAATCTTTCGCACCTCCT